>NW_020954740.1:3978031-3980194 GCF_900497805.2 Vombatus ursinus
AGATAGATAGATAGATAGATAGATAGATAGATAGATAGATAGATGGCACAGAGTGAGTTGAGGAGGAAGGGGTGATATCTGGAGAATAAAGTTAAGGGGTGAGAGAGAATTATACTGGGAGAAGCAGAAATGGAGAGGTAGAATGAGGTAAATTATCTCACATAAAACAGACAAAAGAGGCTTTTACAGTGGAGGGGAAGTGGGTTAAGGTGGGAGAGTGAATCTTATTCTCATTAGATTTGACTTAAGGAAGGAATACCATACACACTGAATTTGGTATGGAAATCTATGTTACCTTACAGGAAAATGGGCATGGGGAAGAGGACAAGAAAGCTGGGAATCATAAAGGGGAGGGTAGATGTGGGGAAGGGGTAATCAGAAACAAACACTCATAAGGAGGGATATGGTCAAAGGAGAGAATAAAATAAATGGGAGGGGTGGGATAGGATGAAGGGAAATAGAGTTAGTTTTCCACAGCATGACTTCTATGTAAGAGTTTTGCATGACTACACATGTATAACGTTTATAGAGTTGCTTGCCTTCTAAATGAGGGTGGGTGGGGAGGGAAGAAGGGAAAAAAATTGGAACCCAAAGTTTTAAAAAGAAATGTTAAAAAAGTGTTTTCACATGCAACTGGGAAATAAGATACACAGGCAATGGGGTATAGAAATCTATTGTGCTCTACAGGAGAAATAGAAGGGGAAAGGGATAAGAGAAGATGGAGGACAGAAGGGAAGACAGATTAGGGAAAGGATTATTTAGAAGGCATGCCATTTTGGGGTGCAGGAGAGATGAGATGGGAAGAAAATTTGGTATTCAAAATCTTCTGGAAGTGAATGTTGAAAACTAAAAATAAATAAATTAGTAAATAAAATTTTAAAAAGTCAGTAAAAATAATAAAAGAAAAAATCTGTAAAAAAAACAAATAGTCAAATTTTCTATTCAGCTTTGTTCTTTCTGTCAGGAATCCTTGAAAGTCCTCTTTTTCATTAAATGTTCATTCACTTTTCCCATTTATGAATTATACTCAGTTTTGATGAGTAAGTTATTCTTGGTTTTAATATCATCTCTTTTGTTTCGTGGCATATCATATTCCAAGACATTCACCCCTTTATGTGGTAGGTGCTGTATCCTGTGTGATCCTGAATGTGGGACAATGGCCTTTGAATGGTTTCTTTCTGGATGGTTGAAGTATTTTCTCTTTGACCTGGGAATTCTGGAATTTGGCTATAATATTGTTGGGAGTTTTCATTTTGTGATTTCTTTCAGGAAATGATCACTGAATTTTTTTTTCTATTTCTTTTTTGACCTCCCATTTTTGGATATCTGGGCAGTTTTCCTAATAATTCCTTGAATGTGATGTCTAGGTTCCTCCTTTGATCATGACTTTTTAGATCATCAATATTTTTTAAATTGTATCTTCTTAATCTATTTTTCAGGTCAATTGCTTTTCCAATAAGATTTTTCATATTTTCTTTTTTCCCATTTATTTGACTTTCTTTTATTGTTTCATGATGTCTGTATTCATTTTCTTCCATTTGCTCAATTCTAATTTTTAAGGATTTTTTTTCTTCAGTGAGCTTTTTTATCTCTTTTTCTATTTTGCCAATTCTGCTTTTTTTTTCAAAAAATATATTTATTTTAGTTTTCAATATTTACTTCCAAAAGATTTTGATTTTCAAATTTCACCCCATCTCCCTCCTCCCCCCACCCCAAGATGGCATGCATTCTGAATATCCCTTCCCCTAATCTGCCCTCCCTTCTATCTCATCCCCCCTTCTCTTATACCCTTCCCCTTCTACTTTTCTGTAGGGCAGGATAGATTTCTGTACCCCATTTCCTGTATATCTTATTTCCCAGTTGCATGTGAAAACACTTTAATATTTCTTTTTGAAATTTTGGGTTCCAATTTTTTTTTCCCTTCTTCTTTCCTTAAGTTAAATCCTATGAGAATAAGATTCACTCATTCCCTCTCACCTTCCCCTGTTTCCCTTCCACTGTAAGAGACTTTTCTTTTCTGTTTTTTTGTGAGATAATTTACCCCATTCTACCTCTCCCTTTCTCCTTCTCCCAGTGTAATCCTCCCTCATCCCTTAATTTTATTCTCCAGATATGACCCCTACATCTTTAACTCACCCTATGCCCTCTATCTACTTATCTCTC
>NW_020954740.1:3980244-3980312 GCF_900497805.2 Vombatus ursinus
ATTTATCTATATATGTGTGTGTGTGTGTGTGTGTGTGTGTGTGTGTGTGTACACACACACATACATAT
>NW_020954740.1:3980473-3981095 GCF_900497805.2 Vombatus ursinus
AAATATCATCTTTCCATGCAGGAATGTAAATAGTTCAACCTTAATAAGTCTCATAATTTCTCTTTCCTGTTTCTCTCTTCATGTTCCACTTGAGTCTTGTATTTGAAAGTCAAATTTTCTATTCAGCTCTGGTCCTTTCATCAACAATGCTTGAAAGTCCTCTATTTCACTGAATGACCATTTTTTTTTTACCCTGAAGGATTATACTCAGTTTTGCTGGGTAGGTGATTCTTGGTTGTAATCCTATCTCCTTTGTCCTCTGGAATGTTATATTCCATGCAATCCAGTCCCTTAATGTAGAAGCTGCTAAATCTTGGGTTATCTTGATTGTGTTTTCACAAAACTTGAATTGTTTTTTTCTGGCTGCTTGTAATACTTTTTTTCCTTGACCTGGGAACTCTGAAATTTGGCTATAATATTCCTAGGAGTTTTACTTTGGGGATCTCTTTCAGGAGGTGATTGGTGGATTATTTCAATTTCTATTTTGCTCTCTGGTTCTAAAATATCAGGGCAATTTTCCTTGATAATTGCTTGAAAGATGATGTTTAGGCTCTTTTTCAGTCATGGTTTTCAGATAGTCCAATAATTTTTAAATTCTCTCTCCTGAATCTATTTTCCAGGT
>NW_020954740.1:3981105-3981430 GCF_900497805.2 Vombatus ursinus
GTTGACTAGCTTTTCATGATTTTCTTGCATCACTCTCATTTCTCTTCCCAGTTTTTCCTCTTCTTCCCTTCCTTGCTTTTCAAAATCCTTTTTGAGCTCTTTGAAGGCCTGATACTGATTCATATTTTCTTAGAGGCTTTGGATGTAGGAGCTTTGACTTTGTTGTCTTCTTCTGGTTGTTTGTTTTGATCTTCTTTGTTACCAAAAAAAGATTCTGTGGTCTGGAACTTCTTGCAAGGTTTTAACTCTGTGTTAAGGTAAGGGTCTGTTTCCAGCATGGAGAATGTACTGTACCTAGCTTCAGGCATTTCTACAGTGGTTTTTG
>NW_020954740.1:3981475-3981566 GCF_900497805.2 Vombatus ursinus
GAGATACTTCTAGGGACCTGTAAATTTTCAGTTCTTCCAAGGTGGTATGACAAGGGGTGAGCTGTTTACTCCTTTCCTGTCCTGTGCTGTT
>NW_020954740.1:3981623-3987221 GCF_900497805.2 Vombatus ursinus
CTATGAGTGATCACAAGCACTCTTTTCTGTCTTGGAACTGTGAGGAGGATTTCTTCTCCACTGCCATTACAAGCTCCACCATGCCAGCACTCCTCCTTGCCCCAGGACTGCCTCTCAGAACTGTGACCCAGACACAAGCATGGGCAAAGTAAGAGATTCCTGCCTCAGCATTGGCAAAGAGATCCCTGCAATCCCCCTCTGATCAGCCACCCAATTACCCCTCAGTCTGCCTCCCTGGAGCTGCACTCAGGAACTGGGGCTGAGACCTAGCTTCTCTCTCATCGCAGAAACAGACTTTTGCCACTGACCTTCTAAGTTGTCTTTGGTTTTCATGGGTTGAGAGGTCTGGAGACCACCACAACTGCCTGTGATTCAGTCCTCTGAGGCCTTCTCCAGGTTCACTGTGGCCTGCACACCCACGCTGAGCTACCCTTCTCTGCCAGCCTGGCACAATATACCTTTCTGATCAATCATCCAGGTTGTCTTGGACTGGAAAATTTTTTTACTCTTTTTGTGGATATTGCTGCTTTAGAATTTGTTTAGAGCCATTTTTTATAGATATTTGGAGGGATTTGGGGGAGAGCTCAAGTAAGTCACTGCTTTCACCCTGCCATCTTGGCTCTGCCCCCTTCAATTCTGCTTTTTGAAGAGTTATTTTCATCAGTGAATATTTGGACATTTTCCCCCAATTTGGCCAATTCTGTTTTTTATGGTGTTGTTTCCTTCTTTTGCTTGGCTTTTTTACCAGGTTATTAATTGTTTTCATAATTTTCTTCATTTGCTTTCATTTGTTTTACTAATTTCTTATGTACCACTCATTTTATTTTGAAAATTTTTTTTGTTTTTAAATGTTCCAGTAATGCTTGTTTGGGTTGTGTCTAATTCACATTTTGCTTTGAGACTTTCCTTGTAGCCATTTTAACTTCATTGTGTTCTTCTAAGTTTGTGTTCTGATTTTTTTTGTCACCATACTAGCTTTTTGTGATCAGGTTCTGTTTTGGTTCATAGCTCTTTTTTTTTCTACCTTATTTCTTGATTTGGAACTTTATGTTAATATGGGGTTCTGTTCCAAGCACTAATGATGCTTCAAGCTTCAAGTTTCTCTCAAGCTTCAAGTTTTTTCGCAAAACTAGTTTCAGAGCTAGTTCTGGATGTTTTGGGTATTTCTAAGGTAGTTTGATCTGGGAAAAGATGTAGTCACTTCTCTTTTTGTCTGAACTCTGGTTCTTACCTAGGAAGGTCACCTGATCTTTTGGTGTTGCAATCTGTACTTCTCCTTAGGGTCCCTCCTCCCCTGAGGCTGTAAACAATATTATTCCTCAGTGCCCCTGATCCTATGGGGCTAGAAGTGATACTGCCCCTCAGGGATTCCACTCCCTCTTGACTAAAAATGTTCCTCTTTGTCCTTGAACTATGATCCAGAAGTTGGTATAGGCAATGGAGTCACCAAAGACAATCTAGTCCTATGTCCAGTGCTAACACAGAGAGGCACCTTTTAATCTAATCTACAACCAGGTCTCCTTATTGTCTCTGGCTTGAGAGCTACCAAAGCTGCTGCTGCTTTAGTCACTTCCCCACCTAGTCTCACAACTGGTGCTACATTTACAGGTGATCATGGCCAGACTTTTCTCCCGTGTCAAAGATATCTCTTTCTGACATCCTATGTTGCTTTGGACTGTAAGACTGCTTTAGTCTGACCTTTTGTTAGATCTGCCATCTTAGAATTCAATTTGAGCTATTATTTTGAAACTGTTTCGAGGGTAATGTTATAAGTGCTCATCTGAGTGCTTTCTCTGCTTTCATCATCTTGGCTCCACTCCTGGAAGACCTATGTATTTTTTTAAAGATAGTTTGTGAGTCAGAGAACTCATATGTAGGATAATCAGAAAAGTCTTTTTTTCTGTGCTTGAGTGCTGGAGTTGAGTATTGAAGGAAGAGAGGGATTATATAAGGCAGAAGTGGAAAAAAAAGAATTTAATGCAGTTATGAGGGCCTGAAAATTTATAGTGGTAGTAGAAATGGCAGAGTTTAGCAACTAAATAGATATATTAGGTTAGGGAGATTGAGAAGTTGAGGATGATGTTCAAACCTGGGATCCTGGAAGAGTGGGGATATCTTTGACAGAACTGTGGTAATATGGAATAGTTGGGTTTAGGGCAAAGGATAGTGAGTTCTGCTTTGGACCTGTTGAGTTTGTGATGTCTCTAGGACATCAAGATTAAATTGTCCAAAACACAATTATTGATGTGGGACTGAAGCTTGGGATAGCAACTGATCCTTTATATTTGGCACATGTGAAGCAAACCTTAGTCTCTTTACCTGGAGATGATAAAGAGCCTGCTTCTGAGAGTTGTGTTGATGTATGCTTGAAGTGATTTGGAAAGACTGTGGTACATGCATAGACATTCTGTAACTAGTTCCATGGGATTTACCAAGTGTAGATTAAGAAGCTTTTTGACTGAAGAGGCATTTGAAAAGACAGAGATAATTCCTGTCATCTGTTATCTCAGTTCTTTCTGCTGATCTCATCATAGATAAACTCCTTTGCTCTTGGTACCTGATAATAGTGATATAAGGTGAGAGGATTTGGGTGGTGGGAATTCTCCCTGTTAAGGTCATGTGACCCATAAAAATTGGCTTCAGTCCTTGGAGATGTTTTTGTTTTGTTTTGTTTTGTTTTTGTTTTTGTTTTTGTTTTTGTTTTTTCCCATGAAGGTATGTGAGCTTCTGTTTCTGTGAAAACTGAATGGTAAGTAGGACAAGCCACAAGAATATAGAAATTGCAGTTCAGTCTGGGTTTTGCAGATACCCCAGGGCCGATCAGTTCTACATACATACTGACATAAATGACTGTCCCTGATTGTTAAGGGAGAAAGTATGTATGTGTGAGTGCATGTAATAACACAAACACACACCTACATATGTATGTATGTATATGTATATATACACAAATACACATACATATATAATTGTTGTGTTTTTGAAATATCTTTTTGTAAAAGATAAATGATATTATAAAATAGAACTGGGTTGATGATTTACATTGTGTGGGCACACAGCCAGGGAGGCACAACCACTTGGGGTTTGAGCAAAAGGCAGTAGAGAAGAAATACCCAACAAATATCTCTCAGGGTACCTTAGGAACCTGAGGGGTAGCTGTAGACAAGTTGGCTTTGTGAGAGCTTTGACTATTTGAAAAATCATAATTCTTGATTTAAGAAAATTCAGCATTTATTAATAACAACTAAGGACCAAACTGTGCTAGATCCTGAGAATTTAAAGATAAAACAGAAATGTTTCCTGCCCTCAAGGATCTTAATTCTTCCTAAAAACTACATGACTCAAATACTGTTTGTGTTGATCCCTTTAAAGATATAATTCAAAAACCTCTCTTTATAGGTCAGAAAACTGAGATCCAGAGAAGTGAAGGAATTTATCTAAACTGTACAGCTAAAAACCCAGGCCTTTTGACTCCACACTCTGCATTACAATTAAAACTACTAGACTATGTTTCCTCTCCAGTTCCACTGCTAAAATGAATGATTATTCACATTAAACAGGCATTCACTGCAGAATTTCTTTAAATTGTTGCATTTCCTTGGTACATCTTTAAAATTATGTCATTTAAAACTTATTTAATATTTTATTTCTCCCAGTTCCATGTAAAAATAATTTTAATATTCTTTTTTCTAATTTTGAGTTTCAAATTCTCTCCCTATCCCCTTCCCCTCCCCATTGAGATGCAAACAGTTTGATATAGGTTATATGTGTCATCATAAAAAATACATTTCCATGTAAATCATTCTGTGAAAGAAAACACAGGCAAAAAAAGACAAAAATAAAGAAAGTAAAGAAAAATATCTTTGATCTGCATTCAGGCTCTACCAAGTCTTTCTCTGGAGATGTATAGCACTTTTCATCATAAGTGTTACAGAAATGTCTTGGATCATTGTATTACTGAGGATAGCTAAGCTATTCATAATAAATCATCATACAATATTACTGTTATTGTGTACAATATTGTCCTGGTTCTGCTTATTTCATTTTGTATCAGTTCATGTAAGTCTTTTCATGTTTTTTGTTTTGTTTTGTTTTTCTGAGAGCATCCTGCCTATCATTTCTTAAAGCACACTAGTATTCCATCACAATCCTATACAACAGCTTGGTCACTCATTACCCAATTGATGGACATCCCCTCAATTTCTAATTCTTTCCCACCACTAAAAGAGCTGCTATAAGTATTTTTGTACATATAGATCCTTTTATTTATTTTTTTATCTCTTTGGGTTACAGACCTAGTAGTTGTATTTAGTCAAAGGGTATGCATCATTTTACAGTACTTTGGGCATAGTTCCTAATTGCTCTCCAGAATGGTTAAATCAGCATACAATTTCACTGATAGTACATTAGTGTTTTAATTTTCCCACATCCCCTCCAACATTTATCATTTTCCTTCTCTGTTATGTTAGTCAATCTGACAGGTATGAGGTAGTAACTCAGAATTGGTTTAATTTGCATTTCTCTCATCAGTAGAGATTTAGAGCATTTTTTTTTCTTTTGACTATAGATAGCTTTTATTACTTTGTCTGAAAACTGCCTGTTGATATCCTTTGATCGTTTATCTATTGAGGAATGCCTCTTATTTCTACAAATTTGACTCAGTTTTCTATATGTTTGAGAAATGAAGTTTTTATCAAAGAAATTCACTGTAAATTTTTTTAAAGTATTGATTACCAACTATGTATTTCCTACCTTCCTATATTCCCTCTGTTTATCCTACTCTCTCTCCTTTTACTCTGTACATTTTTAAAAGTGTTTTGCTTGACTTTTACCTCCCTCAAGCTACCTACCATTCTATAAGTCCCCCCCTTCTCTTATCCCCTTCACTTCCTACTTTTCTGTGTGTATATTATTCCTTTTTCAGCCAGTTCAATGAGACTAAGGTTCATGTGTTCCCTCCCCTGCAAAATCTCTTTTGGGCCTTTTTTATGTTAGACAATTTATCTCATTCTACCGCTCCCTTTCCCTTTCTCCCAGTGCATTTTTCTTTCTCATGCCTTATTTTATTTTTTTCAATAATCATACTATCACATTTAATTCACACTTCTGCTTTCTATTTCTACTCCTTCTAACTGCCCTAATAATGAGAAAGCTCTTAGGAGTTATGAAAATAATTTTCCATTGTAGGAATATAAACAGTTTAATCTTATTCAATTCCTTATGATTTCTATTTTCTGTTTACCTTTTTATGCTTCTTCTGCATCTTGTATTTGAAAGTCAAGTTTTCTATTCAGTTCTCGTCTTTTCATGAGGAATTCTTGGAAGGTTTTCTTTGAAGGACTTTGAAATTCGTTGAATGTCCATTTTTTTCCCCTGAAGATTTATACTCAGTTTTTCTGTGTAGGTGATTCTTGGTTGTAATCCCAGCTTTTTTGCCCTCTAGAACACCATCTTCTAAGCCCTCTGATATTTTAATGCAGAAGGTTCTAAATCTTGTGTTATCCTGCGTTTGGTTTCATGATATTTGTATTGNTTAAAACAACAACAACAATGATTTACATTTATATATGTACATTATACTTTGAAAAAAAAGTATTT
>NW_020954740.1:3987256-3996612 GCF_900497805.2 Vombatus ursinus
TTTCTTTTTAGATGCCTACAGTATTTTCTACTTGATCTGAGAAGAGGTCTGGAACTTAGCTATAATATTCCTGAGAGTTTTCATTTTGGGATCTCCTTCAGGAGGTGATAGGTGTATTCTTTAAATTTTATTTTACCCTCTGGTTCTAGAATATCAATACAGTTTTCCTTGGTAACTTCTTGAAAGATAATGTCCAGGTTCTTTATTTTCTGGCTAAAAACTGCATTCTCTTTATTCTGCATACTGTAATTTCAAAACAAAATAAACATTAACATACCAGAATACACAACATCCTATTCCCCAGATCAACAGAGAGGGAAAAGGGAACCTGTAAGCCTTGCCCTAATACACTGGAAAACAGGAGGAAAAAAAAGACTGAACATTTGCAGATGGAGCCAGGCAAGGACAGGGCCTCTACTACTGCTGTGGGAAAACACAGGGAAGTATACAGAGGGTGGGGTCTGATGTAGTGGTTCATCTAATCCACCTCCTCCATATGGGATGCATCTTCATCTCCTTCAAGTGGGGGGATCTCATTAGGAATAGCTGTACTGAGTTATTCTGCTGTCACTTCATCCTCATCAATGCCAAGACCTAGCTTAATCATGCAGTAAATTTGTTTTGAGTGAGTCTAAGTATCTTCAAGGGAGAAACCTGAAGACAGTGGAGCTGTCTCAAAAAGCAACATTACCAGGTATTTCACAGCCTTTTTGTTCTTGCAGCCTCAGCCTTCTGCCTCAGAGTCTCCACAATCAGGTGATCGGGATTTATTTCCAGGTGCTTCTTAGCCATCATGTGACCCATTATGGAGTTGTCTCTCAATTGCTGTGCTTTCATGATGTGTTCCATTTTGGCTGTCCAGCCATATGTGCTAGTCACAATGCAACAGGGTGAAGACGTCAGCCGATTGGAGATTGTTGCTTTCTCAGACTTCTTATCCAGAATTTCCTTCATTAGCTTGCACAGGTTTTCAATTTTTGACTTGCTGTCCTCCATTTTTTTTTCTTCATCCTCTGGAAGTTCTAACCCTTTTTTAGTAACAGAGACAAGGGTCTTCTCATCAAATTAATTTAGCTGCTGTACACAGTAGTCATCAATGGGCTCTGTCATGTATACTACTTCAAAACCATGTTTCTGGGACAAATAGGTGGTGCAGTGGATAGAGCACTGTCCCTGGAGTCAAGAGGACCTGAGTTCAAATCTGCCTCAGACACTTCACACTTACTAGCTGTGTGACCCAGTGCAAGTCACTTAACTCCATTGCCTAGCCTCTCCCCCCAAAAATGTTTCTGTACCTGTTCCACAAAAGCAGAATTGGCCACTTGTTCTTTGCTCTCACTGGTGATATGGTAGATGCATTTCTGGGTTTCCTTCATTCTAGACACATACTCAGACAAAGAAGTCACCTCATCTCCTTACTAAGATGTGTGATAATGGAATAGTTCAAATAGATGTAACCTGTTGCTTGAGTCCTCATGAATTCCAAATTTCAGGTTTTTCAAAGGGGCCTCATAGAACTTTTCGTAATTCTCTTTGTCTTCTGCCACTTCAGAGAAAAGCTCTAGACACTTCTTGACAATGTTCTTATGGATGACATTCAAGATTTTACTCGGTTGCAGCATCTCTCTGGAAATGTTGAGGGGCAGATCCTCAGAGTTCACCACACCTCAGATAAACTTAAGATACTCAGGAATAAGCTCTTCACAACTGTCCATGATCAACACAAGCCATACATACAGCTTAATGTTGTTCTTTTTGTTTTCAAAGAGATCAAAAGGAGCCCAGTGGGGGATGAAGAGCAGAGCTCTGAATTCCAGCTGACCTTCCAAAGAGAAGTGCTTTACTGCCAAGTGATCTTCTCAATTATTGGTGAGACTTATAAAATTCATCATGTTCTTGGCTAATGTTATCATGGTTATGTGTCCAGATGGGCTTAGTCTTATTCATCTCTTCCTGATCAATGTTTTTCTCCTTGATCTTGGTTTTCTTCTTGTCCTTGTCTTCATCTTCTTCATCAGATCCCACATCTTCAATCTTGGTTTTCTCTTCATCTTTAGCTGGGTCTTCCTCTTCTTTCTCTTTGTCTTCCTCTGTCTTATCATCACCGATTTCCTTGTCTTGTTCTTTCTCCAAATAAAGTGTGATGGGATAGCCAATGAACTGAAAGTACTTCTTTACAACCTCCTTGACCCACTTCTCTACCAGATACTCAGTCTGGTCTTCTTTCAGATGTAAGATCACCTTGGTGCCCCTGCCAATATGTTCACCATGGTCAGCACAGACTATGAAAAAGTCACCAGTAGAAGACTCCTAGGCATACTGTTCATCATCATTGTGCTTGGTGATGACAACTACCTTCTTTGCACCAAGTAAGCAGAATACAAACACATGCCAAACTGAAGCATCATGGAGATGTCTGCTTAGCCTGAAAAGCCTCCATGAAAGACTTGACAACAGTGTCCAAGTTATTGATCAAATCAGCTTTTATCATGCCAATGCCAGTGTCCACCAAAATCAGAGTGCACTCCTGAGGGTTGGGAATGATGTCAATCTTCAGCTCTTTACCACTATCCAATTTGGAAGGATCTGTCAAACTCTCATAGTGAATCTTGTCAAGGGCACCAGAAGCATTGGATATGATCTCTGAAAGGAAGATTTCCTTATTAGAATAAAACATGTTGATAATCAAGCATAAACCTGGCAATCTCTGCCTGGAAGGCAAAGGTCTCCAATTCCTCCTCTCCATGTTGTACTCAAGCATCTGGAGTGGTTTTGGATAAGAAGGGCGGTTTAAAAAAGTACTGAGTCCAGTGGCTTCAAAGGCCAGGTACCAAGAGGAGCTTGGAACAAGAAAGCTTGGCTCTTTTTTCATCATGACTTTCTGTTAGCTTAATAATTCTTAAATTATCTATCCTGGATCTATTTTCCAGATCAGTTGTTTTTCCAATGAGATATTTCACATCATTCTTTTGATTTTGATTGTTTCTTGATGTCTCATAAAATCATTAGCTTCCACTTACCCAGTTACAACTTTTAAGTAATTATTTTCTTCAGCAAACTTTTGTACCACATTTTCCATTTGGCCAATTCTGCTTTTCAAGGCATCCTCTTTTTTGGATTTTTGTGCCTCTTTTACCATTTGGCCTACTGTGTTTTTTAAGATGTTATTTTCTTCAGTATTTTTTTTTTGTGTCTAATTTACCAAGCTGTTGGTTCTTTTTTCATGATTCTCTTGCATCATTCTCATTTCTCTTCCCACCTTTTCCTCTACTTCTCTTACTTACTTTTTAAAATCCTTTTTGAGCTCTTCTATGGCCTGAGACCAAGTCATATTTTTCTTTGAAGCTTTGGATACAGGGATAGTGACTTTGGTGTCTTCTTCTAGGTGTGTTTAGATCTTTCTTGTCACCATAGTAATTTTCTATGGTCAGATTTTTCTTTGCTCATTTTCCAGTCTATTCATTGACTTTTACCTCTATATTAAAGGAGGGTTTTGGTTCCCAAGTGGACAGGGGACTCTCCCAAGCTTCAGGTTTTGTGCAGCTATTTTCAGAGGTAATTATGGGTACCTGTAAGTTTTTGGCTTCTTCAAGGTGATATGTTCTAGAGAGAGGTGTATTTACTACTTCCCATTACAATGAATGGCTTGTGAGTGACCATAATCACTCTTTTTAACCCTGGAACTTTGACTATGATCCCTGCTTCCCTGCAGCTGCAAACTTGGTTGTGCTAGTGCTCCTCCTCGCACTGGGACTAAGACCCAGGACTGCAACACAGCTCCAGGTATGGGCAATGCAACAGAGTTTTGACCCTGGTGCCAGCAAAGAGACCTCTGTAAATCTCCTTCTGACCTGTTGTCCTATCCCCTTACCATCTGTGTGCTGAGAGGTCTAGAAACCAGTACTGCCACCACTGAATCAATTACCCTGAAACCTGCTCCTAGTTTTCTGGGACCTGGTCTGCTCTGGTGCTGCCTTCAGTGGACTGTGTTCCTCCCTCACCCTGGTGCAACAGATCTTACCTGCCAACCTTTTAAGTTGTCTTGGGCTAAAAAATTGCTTCACTCTGTTTTTTTGTGGGCTCTGCTGCTCTACAATTCATTTAGTATCATTATTTAAAGGTATTTGGAAGGGTTTGGGAGAGAGCTCAAGCAATCCCCTAACTTTACTCTGCCATCTTGTGTCTGCCTCTAAAATACAAATTTTTTTTCCTTCTTCACTTTTGCATAAAAGTGAGGTATGGGCTTGTTTCCCAGTTGTTTAGTGATGCTGTTAATTTATGTGGCTAGTAGAGGGAAGAAGGAGAAGGAAGAATAAACTAAGTTCATAGAATTGTATGAGCTGAGGACAAGGGACCAGAAGCTGCTTGGATAGATAAGGCAGGAGGCCCTGCAGAGTTGACAAAGAGTTAAAAGGAGAAAGACTGAAATTCCATGGCACAAAGAATGGGTCTCCTTTCAAAGTTGGAAAAAGAGTTCACTGATCCCAATGAGGACATATGATAAAGGAACAAATATGATTATTTTTAGTTAAATGTTACAAATATAAAGATGAAGACAGGAAAGCCTTATGCATATACAAGGACAGGAAGGGCAGTTTTGTTATACCCTGCCACAACATCAGATGAAGAATTGGAGACACTGATGGTCATTATTCCTTAGAAGAAGAATATTTCATTTTTTATGCCCAAAACAGACTTAGCTTTATATAGACAGATTAGGCAGTCAATATTTAATCAATGAGATTTCATGGTTATGGAGGAATTCCTCATTACCTCCTATCTACCACTAAAATTCCTTCCCATGCACCAAGTCATGCTCCTAGGTCACTGTCTAGGCCTTATTTCTTTAACTTAAGGTTTGGGTCTTAGTTTGTTGTTATTGTTCAGTTGTTTCAGCTGTGTCCTGATCTTTGTGGCCCCATTTGAGCTTTTCTTGGCAAAGATACTGCAGTGATTTTCTATTTCCTTCTCCAGCTCATTTTACAGATGAGAAAACAAAGGTAAAGAAAATTAAAATGATTTGTCCAAGGTCACACAGCAAGTAATTGTCTCAGGCCAGGTTTGAACTCAAAATGATGAGCCTTCCTTCAACCAGGCCCACCATTCTATCTATTGTGTCATCTAGCTGCCCTATCGGTCTCAGTTTATGAACTAATGTATGTGAGACAGTGAATGTTTTAGGTGACCAGTGATACCTTAGCAATAGAATGCTTGAGAAACCAAATGAATGGGAGTGAGGGAGAATAGACCCCTTTGCAGTAAGGAAAAGGTAGCACAGTGGATAGAGTTTGGTGGCTTTTAGTCAGGAAGACCTGAGTTCAAGTCCAATTTCACACATATACTCTCTGTATGACTGTGGACAAATCTCTTCCTCTGTTTGCCTCAGTTTTCTCATCTGTTTAAAATGGGGATAATGATAGCACCCATACCTCTCCCAAGGTTGTCGTGAAAATCCAATGAAATAATAACTGTAAAGTGCTTATCACAGCACCTGACACTTAATAAGAGCCATGGGACTATTAGTTATTGCTGTTATTATTAAAATCATTATTGTTGTTATTTCAAGAAGAACTGCCAATAGGGTGAGGGTAAAAATGGAAAAGGTAAATTTTGTTGACTTCACAATTATGATCAGGCATAACCCTAGTCAAGATCTTCTGGGTGGAATGTAGTCAAGGGTGATGAGGCAAACTCTGTGATGGGTAGTAAGAGAGCACCTAATCTCTAAATGGGAAAGACAAAAGCTATGAATCCCCAAACCGGCTAAGGTCCGTGAGTAAACCTAATAAAACTGGCACAAGTAAAGCCAGAGAAGGTTGAAAAAGAGACTAGTGTATATTCAGTTTTATGAAGAGTGAGAAAGGAGATAAATTATGCAGTTTTCCTACTAGTAGAAAGTATTTTTCCCCCTTAGTGAATTTTTTCTTTGTAGAAGATGGTAGATGTCAAATTGAATTTTCTTAGATATAGTATGCTTAATGTTACTAACTAGAATTAAAGAGTAACCATTATTAATCATGAATGTAAAAGCATTTATTAAGTGCTTCTGGTGCAAAGCACTAGGCTTAATTAATCCAGCCAAAAAACAATATGAAACAGAAAAGATCTATTCATGTGAAGGGATGGTCTGGATTTTTCTCCCTTTTATTCAGTCTGTTTTTTTTTTCTTTATTGTGAGGTAGATTAGGCCTTGAATTTAAGATGATACTGTTTCATAACTGCTAATAACATTGCTTGATCCATCTCAGACTCTCCTTAGTCTCTATCACAGTTCAGAGATTTAGAAGGATGAAAATTTTCCTGAATTCCACATGGCTCCCATCCCCCATCATTTTTTTTCTTCTTCTTACAAATTCTTAGATATTTGGACATCATTATTCTTGCTGGTTAAAGGATTTCAGAGGCCGAAAGTCCTAGGGCAGATTTGATCTAACAAAGCATGTGATTATTATGATTTTTCTCCCATTGATATTATGTCTATCAATCAATCAATAGTAAGCATTTATTACTGTTTACCATAAGCCAAACCCTATGATAGGTTCTGGGTATAGAAAGATTTAAAAAAAAAAATGAAATAGTCTCTTTACATCCCTGATAGACTTGGTGACTTTGGTACTTTTCATTAGACATCCTGCTTTTCTCAAATGCAGGAGTAGCCAATATTAAGTACTTTGTTGCTTATAGCTCATGCTAGAACTATTGATTTGTATTAAAGAAAAATAAATAATTTTAAAGGAAAGACTATAGTTAGAATAAAGAGCTCAGAAAGGCTTCCTTCCCAAAATGAGATAATTTTTTATAACTAGCCCAAGAGAGATGAATGCCTGGAGAGTCTAATTATTGTCATTTCTCAAAACATTTCTCTTTTTTTTAAATTCACTGTTTATTTTTTAAGGTTTTGTGACATATGAAATGAAAATTGGTGGTGTTTTAGGATTTTTCCAAGTAAGCCACAGAATATGAATGTCTTTCATCGATAAGGATCAGCCAGTTTTGACACTAATGGGAGAACAGGTCATAATGCAAGAAACTTTTAAGTTCAATCATTTAATTGCTTTCAGATATTCAACTTGAGATGACCTCATTATTAATAAGCAGAATACCACTGAAGCTTTCAAATATAAAGAACTTTAGCTGCTCCTTCTTTCCCACCAATAAAGTTATTTTCCATTTACTTAATATATGATTTTTATTTACATATACATGTCTATATTGCTTCCTCCTCTGTAAAATGTAAACTTCTGGAGGGAAAATATTTCTTTCTCTCTTCATTCATACTATACCTATTGTCTACACTGAACAAATGTCACTTTACTTTATGTCATATTACTTTTATTTGTGTTAGCCTTTTTTTCCCCAATTAGATTGTATGCCCTTGAAAGCAACAACCTTCCCTTTTACCCCCTTGTTACTCCCAATAGCCTTCAATAGTCATAAGCACCTAATGGGCACTTAAAGATTTAGTTTGGGGAAGAGGTGACTTACCACAGAAGCTGTCTTTAAGCACTAGGAGGACTGACATTTGAAGAAGAAAGAGACTTGTTCTACTTGGCCGCAGAAGGCAATACCATTTGTTTTACCCCCATTTATCCTGCTTCCTACATTCAGAATCTTGAGGTTATCTTCAATCAAATCTTCACTCACCATCATTTCTTATATTTAATATGTTATAAAGTCCTGTCAATTCTATTTTGACAATACCTGTCCCATTTTTTCTTCTTTTCTCTACTACTGCCAACTCTCCAATATAAATCCTCATTAATAACAGACTTAAACTATTTCAAAAGCTTTCTAAGTGATCTTTCTGCCTTCAATCTCTGTCCCTTCCTATCTATCCTTCACAGGCTGCCAGAGCAATTTTTCTCATACATACATCCATCCATGGCATTTTGCTGTGCTGAAAAATATCAGTATTTCTCTGTTGCCTGAAAGCTTCTTGAAGATGGAGCAGGCATGGACACATTTGTAGCCAATAGTCAGAAAACAGGCAGCAGGCAGAAAGAGAATAAAGATAAGACAGTGGGGGGGTGATAGAGGGAAAAAATCTGCTGGAGGACACGGGATGCAATAAGATTACGTGTGCAGGTAAAGGAATTTGCCTCTGCAAAGAATAGGGTCACCTTTTCATGTGAGATAAGGGTATAGGATATAGAAAGGTTATAAGGTATAGAAAGCTGATATTGATAGAAGGCATCTGAATGATTTGAGATAAGGATGCAGGAGAGAAGAAGAAGAATTCAGTGAATGGCCAGATTTTTTTTTTTTCATTAAAATATGCTGCAAGTTTCTCAGTTGAGAGGGTGAGGTGAAGAGGTGCCAAGGTTGGTGTGAGGAATATTAAAAAAGGTTTGGGAGAGTGTCTATAATGAGTAGGATAGTGAACTAACTAGGCATATGCAAAAGGATTGTCTAGCAGCAGTGAAGGCCCAGTCGAGGTGATGAATTTGAAGTAGGCCCAGATGACAACTGATGTATGATTTTTCTCCACCTGAATTCATCAGAATATGTATAGAAATAAAGGCAGTGGATAGTGAGAGCTAAGGTTAATATTGGCAAGGCACAGGTGGCAATATGAAAAGAAGAGCAAGAGACTCCAGAGAGGAGTACGGATAATGTGGAGTTGAACTGGTTCACCAAGGCCTCAAGATAGGGAAAGGATGGCATGAAAGAGAACAGAAAGTTTGAGGAACTGGAAGGTTAAGATGTTTATGAAACTACAAATATGTATGTTGAAGTCTTTTAGTATGATGGTAAGAGTTGGGGAGCAGTGGGGGGGCAGAGGCAAGATGGCAGAGTGAAAGCAATGACTTGTTTGAGCTCACCCCTGGACCCCTCCAACCTATAGAAAATGGCTCTAGACAAATTCTGGGGCAGCAGAGCCCACAGAAAGGCAGAGTGAAACAAATTTTCAGCCAAAGACAGCCTGAATGGTTGATCAGAAAGGTATATTGAGCCAGGCAGGGAGAGGAGCTCAGTTCCGGGTGGGTATGCAGGCTGCAGAGACCCTAGAGCAGGCCTCAGAGGACTGAATTGCAGGCAACTGTGGCGGTTGCCTGACTTCTTAACCCATGAACACCAAAGACAACTTAGAAGGTCAGTGGGAAAAGTCTGTGTCTGCAGGGAGCGAGAAGGACGGTGGAATTCCAGCCCCATTCCCCAAACACAGCCTGAGGGAGTGACTGCTTCCTGAACTTCAGGCCCACAAACTGAGGGGGAATCAAGTGGCTGACCAGAGGGGGATTGCAGGGATCTCTCTTCTGGTGCAGGATTTTTCAGCTTTGCCCATGCTTGGATCTGGGTCACAGTTCTGGGTGGTGTTATTGCGGCAAGGACGAGGGCTGGGGTGGTGGAGCATG
>NW_020954740.1:3996792-3997234 GCF_900497805.2 Vombatus ursinus
GATCATGAGCAAGCAGTGCAAAAAGAGTCAGACTATATTATCTTACTTTGATGAAAAAGAATATCAAAACATACAACCAGAAGAAGGCAATGAAGTCAAAGGTCCTACATCCAAAGCCTCCAAGAAAAATATGAATTGGTCCCAGGCCATGGAAGAGCTCAAAAAGGATTTTGAGAAGCAAGTAAGAGAAGTAGAGGAAAAACTGAGAGTGATGCTAAAGGAGACCCAAAAAAATACTGAAGAAAATAACACCTTAAAAAATAGCCTAACCCAAATGGTTAGATGTGCAAAAAGCCAATTAGGAGAAGAATGCCCTAAAAAGCAAAATTGGCCAAATAGAAAAGTAAGTCCAAGAGCTTACTGAGGAAAATACTTCCTTAAAAATTAGAATAAAGAAATTAGAAGCTAGGGACAATTTTAATACTCAAGGCATTGTAACATT
>NW_020954740.1:3997366-3997455 GCF_900497805.2 Vombatus ursinus
ATTGTGGAAACACAATCAGGATAACATAAGATTTAGCAGCTTCTACATTAAAGGACCACAGTGCTTGGAATATGATATTCTGGAGGGCA
>NW_020954740.1:3997627-3997947 GCF_900497805.2 Vombatus ursinus
GAAGGGGTGATATCTGGAAAATAAATTTATGGGGTGAGAGAGGATTACACTGGGGGAAGGAGAAAGGGAGAAGTAGAATGAGTTAAAATATCTCGTGTGAAACAGACAAGAAAAGGCTTTTACAGTGTAGAGGAAATGGGGGAAGGTGAAAGGTAATGAGTGAATCTTGTTCTCATATGATTTGGCTTAAGGAGGGAATAACATACACAATAGGGTATGGAAATCTATCTTACCTTACAGGAAAATAAGGGGGGGAAGGTGATGAGAGAGCAGGGGGTTGATAGAGGGGAGGGCAGATTGTGAGAGGGGATAATCAAAAG
>NW_020954740.1:3998062-4006459 GCF_900497805.2 Vombatus ursinus
TGTAACCCAAAGTTTTAAAAACACATGTTAAAAATTAAAAAAAAAATGAAAGAAAAAAAGAGTTGGGGAGGAGTGAAAGATTGTGAGTCAGATACTGAACTTTTATGGAAGAAAGTGTGGTGTCCTGGAGGTCTGTAGCAACTATTAGGAATTTGATTGGGTGGTAGATGTGGATTGCATAAACCTCAAAACCTCATTTGATCTGTCCATCCCTGCTAATTACAATCCCTTGTCTCTCTTGCCTTACGTGACTAAATTCCTTGAGAATATCATAGGTGCCTCCACTTCCTCTCCTTTCAATCACTTCTCAACTCTCTATAATCTGACTTCTGTCACCATTAATCAACTGAAACTATTCTCTCCAAAGTCACCAATGATCTCTTAGTTAGCAAATTCAATAGCCTTTTTTTTAATCCTCATGTGCCTTCAGTGCTTTACAGCTTTTGACAATGTCTAACACATTTTTGCTCTTTATACTCTCTTCTCTCTAGGCTTTTGGAACATTACTCATCTGCTTCTCCTAAATTTTCCTCCTGTGTGACCACTCCTCTTGTATCTTTTGCTAGATCATCATCCAGTTCATACCCATTAACTACAGGTGTCTCTCAAATGCTCTGACCTGGGTCCTCTCTTCTCCTTCTATTTTATTTTATTGGGTAATCTCATCAGCTCCCAAAGATTCAATAATCATCTCTATACTGATAGTTCTCAAATTTACTCATGTAGACTTAATGTCTTTTTTTTGTCTACATCCAGTCTTTCATATCCAACTTCCTATTAGACATTTTAAACTAGATGTCCTATAGATACCTTAACCCCAACACGTCTAAAACTGAACTCAATTTTTTTTCTCCACACCTTTCCCTTCTAATCCTATTGAATATGCCCTCCAGAACCAAATATAAAATCTTCTATTTGGTATCCAAAGCCCTTCATAACCCAACCCCTCTTCCCCAAACTTTCTAGTCTTCTTAAATCTTATACCTTAATTCACATACTCTTTGATCCAGTGTTACTGGCTTCCCACCTATTTCTCAGATAAGATGCTTCAGCTCTTGGCTCTGTGAATTGTAACTGGCTGTTCACTCTGATTGGAATATTCTCATTTTTCATTTCTGCCTCTTGGCTTACCTAATTTCCTTCAAGTCCCAGTTAAAAATCCACCTCATACAAGCAGGCTTTCCCAATCCATTTTAATTCTAGTGTATTCTCTGTGTGGATTATTTCCTACTTATGTTGTATACAGATTGTTTATACATAGTTGTTTAAATTTTATCTTCCTAATTAGATTGTGTGTTTCTTGAAGGTAAGGACTGTCTTTTGCTTTTCTTTGGAGCCCCACTGCTTAGCATAGTATGTGGCACATAGAAGCACTTAATAATAAATGCTTACTGACTGACTTACAAAAGTCAAACTCTTTTATTTTCTTTTTAGCATTCAAGGTCCTCCACAAAATGACACCCCCCTACCACTCTATCTCTTTCTTAGATCCCATCCCTCTATACACTCTACATTCTAGTCAAACTATACTGCTCCACTCCCATCATGCCATTGTGCTTTCTTGTTTTTCTGCCTTTGCTCATATTGTTCCATGATCTTGAAATGTACTTGCTGACTTTTTTCCCTATTAGTTTCTCTTCATCCTTCAGAACCTTCCACAAAGTCTTCTCTCATCCTGCTGGTTGTGGTAACCTTCCTCTTCAGACTTCACATACACTCTGTTTTGCACCTTTCTAATATATGTAATATAACACTGAGTACTATATGTATACAGGTATCTTTTATCTTTGCTAAGTAAGACTAGAAGCTCCTTAATGTCAGGATATTTTCTTATCTAAACTCTGTACATACCTTATACAGAATCTAGTTAGGCATTCTACCCATAGGGGATGCTTTAGTAATGGTTCTTGGATGAAATAAGAGTAATGTGTTAAAGTTTCAGAGAGGCAGATAATTATAAGAAGAAAAAAAACCTTCCAGATAATTAGAGTTGTCTAAAAGTGGATCAGACAGCCATGGTAGCTAGTGGAGATCAAGGGAGAGATTAGGGCTAGACAAGTAGATCTGAGAGACATCTGCATAGATACAATAAATAAAATGGTAGAAGTTAATAACATCACCAAGTCACATAACATAGAGATAGAAGAGAAGAAGGCCTAGGATAGAGCCATGGCGGACCTCTACACTTAGCAGGTATAACATGCATGAAGACCTATCTAAGGAAACAAGGAAGGAGTGGTCATATATATAAGAGAATACACAGAAGAGAATATTGTCACAAAAAGAAAGGAAAAAAAAAGAAAAAAAAACTTGACAGTCAGCCATTGAAGAAAGCAGGACTGTTAAGACTGTTCAAAGATGCGGCAGCTAAGTGGTGCAGTGGATATAGTCCCATCCCTGGAGTCAGGAGGACCTGAGTTCAAATCAGGCCTCAGACACATAACACTTGCTAGCTGTTTGACCCTGGGCAATTCACTTAACCCCAATTGCCTAGCCAAAATAAATAAATACATAAATAAATAAATAAATATTAAGAAAAAGAAAAGAAAAGAAAAAGTTCATTTTATAAAGAGAGGATTTGGGATGGATACAGGGCTCCTTGGGAAAGGGAATGAAGAATGAAGTGAGTGAAGAGGCCAAAAGTTGATGGCCTAAATACCAAGATGACATGGGGATCCCTGGGAGCAAACTATAAGAAATCCAGAAGAGGTCATTCACACTAAACCTTTCATGACTTATATTGCCATAGTATTTTGATACATCTAATAACCTATGTAATTTTGTCCATGACTTTTGTCTCACCCCAAAGTACAGAATCTTTAATGATATAAATTTGGATGTCAGTGAAATAGGCTTGTGTGGGATTGGGAAATAGGAGATTTAACCAAATTCAGAGGGCTTTCCCATTGACTCAGAAATGGCTATCTACTTTTCCTATTCATTTACCTTGGTCAAAGGTTTTGCTGGAGGAAATAACTGGGAATTATATATTGTTATGTCAGATACACATTTTAGTTGCCTCTGGAATTAATCCTATTTTATTCTTTTTTTAATAATTTCTGTGAAAAACCTGCTAAATTAATGTAAATATTACATCACTCTGCCAGGAACTTTTTAAGTGAAATTTAACCTTGAAATGAAGTTTTCCTTTAAATTATAATAATAACTATGTTTGCAGAGTCTTTCATCTAAGTAATGCTTTTTCATATAAGAATTATATAAACTTCACAACTCCATTTTAGGCCTGTGTAATATGATCTAGCTCTTTATCCTGAGCTGTTATAAATATCCAGCTTTTATCAGACTAAAGTCTTCTGTATATTGGGTCCAGCATGTGTAGAAATCAGGTTCAATAAGAACTTTACACATCAAACAACATGAAGTGGAAAAAGGCATGAAAATGTGGATACCAAAGGATCACAAGAACAGGCATTTAAATTATACTGCTTAAAAATGAGTGAAATGAACATTGCAAGATGTGTTTCTACTTATCACATGGGTAGTTTTCAATTCTATTTATTTTTAGACATTTCATTACAAAAATAGATGTTTGGGACTATGCTGAGCTCCATAGACTACTTCAAAAATACCGACAGTTTGAAGTTAAATTTCAAACTATTGAATTTTAAAACTTCCCAAAGGATATTCAAAATTGTTGTAAGTCTTTCTCTTTCTTTCTGGATGCAAAATCTTTGAAATAAATTAGGTTTTAGATAAATTGTTCAAGGTTGTATAATGGTGATAATTTTATACATTCCAATTCAATTCATCCTATTTAATGAAATATTTTGTTCAGGGGTCTTTTCTAAATACTGATTACCAGTCTCTGAACTCAAATAATTTTGTATTTTTGACTCTCTATCTATGATCAGCTTTTACTCATAATAATTTTTTAGTACATGGTAAGCTGAGATGTATCTGAAAATGTCACATGTAGATAGCTATATGTTTGAGGATACTGCACTGTACAGTAGAATGTCTACATGTAAGCTTTGCATTTTTGCATGGAGAAAGCATGTAAGTGTAAATAATTGTTATTTGACTACTTTTAAATATAGACATACTCATGTAATTGCATTATGTAATATCTCCAAGCATACCTTCATCAAAAAATATTTTAAGACTCAGTGAATCTCAATCATTAAATTTTGAAAGTACATATATACACATATAATGAACATATGATCCCTAAATTTATTTTCAATCTCTTTTAATTAAAAAAGGATGAGAACTGAAAAATAAGGTATGTGAAAAAAAACAGTAGCAAGAATTAGCTACCATTGCCAATGAGAAGTGAGAATTGAAAATTCTAAAGTAAAACATGACTTCATAAATACAGCAGGCAAGAAATCATTGGAATTCTTTGCTTAGAAAGTCTAAAATACACTGATATATGAATCTCCTAGGCAAGGGGAAGTTTTTACTGAAAAAATTCTATGTTTTCCTAATTTTTCCTTTCAGCCAAGATTGCACTAAGTTGCAGGGGTGGGGGGATGTACTGGAAAGGCAAGCAAAGGAGGGCATTTTTGATTAGGTAATAGTGGGGAAATAGGAGGATGTTCACAAGTTCAGACTTCTAGTACAGACAGAAGTTTATTCTTACATAACATAATGAAAACCACTTCTATAATGTCTTACAAAGCAAATAACTTGTTTTCAGAAAATAAGATTTCACTCCAATATCCTGTACTCTTTGCAGTATGAAAGGAATATAATTTGATATTATTTAACACAGAAAAATGGAAAAACAGCAAATTATTCTTGAATAAAATATTGAAGGACTCTGGTGAATATGAAAAAAGGCATTATAAGATCCGAAGTAAATGTTAAATAATATTTAACATATTGTCCCCTTTTATTATGACTTCTAATGTTTAATTTTAGGGAGGAGAGTATGTATCTGGAGCTATCATAATTAAGATGAATTACTTAGTATTTTAAAATATAATCAATCATGATAAAAGTTTCTATTGTCCTTTGACCCAGTCTGAATGTTTATTTTTGTGATACCATGTTTTTCCATTATTTGTAGTCATAAAGGATTAATGAGAGAATACACATGTAAAAAGGATGGTCATTGGTGCCAAAAGTAGCTTGCGGCAATTGAAAGCGTTACCCAGTTTCCCAAATGTAATCCAATCCGGTTTTTCTTTCTTTTCAATTTTGTCTTAGTTCATTCATTTCAAATCAATATAATTCAATAGACACTTATTAAATGCTCACTATCACCAAATCAATTAGCACATATTTACTAAACAACTTTTATGAAACAGGCACTGTGTGAGGAATTCAGGATAAAAATAGAATGAATGAATAATCTCTCCTGAAAAGGAGCTTATCTCCAAAGAGGGAAACATATTTATTATTCAGTTATTTAGTCATGGACAACTCTTCATGACCCTGTGGACCATAGCATGTTAATACTGTCCATGCGGTTTTCTTGACAGAGGTACTGGAGTGGTTTGTCATTTTCTTCTCTAGTGGATTAAGGCAAGCAGAGGTTAAGTGACTTGCCCAAGGCCACACAACTGATAAACATCTGAGGATGAATTTTAACTCAGGTCTTCCTGATTCCAAGCTCAGCACTCCATCCATTGGGCCACCTTGTTGTTTCCCATACAAAATGAATTTAAGGAGAAAAAATGCAAAGTCATTAAAAAAAAACAAAGTAATTTGAAATGAAGGACACTGATAGCTAGGGAAGGGGAAGAGTCAAGAAAGTTTTCACACAAAAAGTATT
Organism: Vombatus ursinus; assembly: GCF_900497805.2. Lineage (NCBI taxonomy): Eukaryota > Metazoa > Chordata > Mammalia > Diprotodontia > Vombatidae > Vombatus > Vombatus ursinus. Next base: position 4,003,803 of record NW_020954740.1, read on the forward strand.
AAGTGACTTGTGCCTTGAAGGAAGAGAGAGCTCTCCTATGGAAAAAATGAGTGAATTAGTTTAGGCACTATGATTATACTAACAAAAGGAAAAGAGCTCCCATCTAGAATGAACTTGAATAATCCAGGTTCACTGTTACATAAAGTGAAATAATATATTAATTTGTTTGTGTACTATTTCATTGTAGTCCACCTGCATGTCATAATTTTGGCATTATGCACGTAGCATTTAATAAATGTTTGTTAAGTAAAAGAATAAAGACAGGTAAAGGCTATCATGAAGGCAATGTGGTTAATGGGAAGAACTGTGGACCTAAATTCAAATCTTCCCTCTGACACTTAGTAACTTTGTGATAATATGTAACTCAGGGTTAAAGTTTGGTCCATTTGCATAGGATTCTCCACTCTGTATGTCTAAGTTAGAGGCCAGTTGGTGAGTTTGGGATAGAAGAGAGTTTCTTCAGGCTTCCAGTTACAAGGTAGAACATCTATGGGTCCAGGCTCTCTTCAAGGAGGCAATTTTGGAGAGAGAGAAAAGACTTGGCGAAATAGATGACAGTACCCTCAAAATGTAGAGAAGAAATGCAAAAGTTACCCAATGTGTTGAGTGGACTTCCAGTGCTGAACATTTGGGAGAATATGGTTAAGAATCTGAGAACATGCACTGTTTTTGTGATGCATGGTTGACAGGATCTCCCAAATAGATGAGATCACAGATTCTTTTGAATTTCCATATCATAAAAGGAAAACAGGTGCAATAACAAAAGGCAACTAGGAGGTGCTTCAGTCAAGTGAGTATGTCAATAAACATTTATTAAATATATACTACATACCAGACATTCTGGGGATACAAATACAAAGGAAAAGAAAGTCAGTCCCTGCCCTCAAAGAGCTTACAATCTAATGGGAAAAAACAACACACAAAAGGAAACTGAAAGGAGAGCAGGGAAGAGAAGGTAGTTTGCTGGTATATGTTAGAGAGTTGCAGAGAAGTTCAGAAGCAGTGTAGCTAGTGGAAAATGGGGAGAAAGCCTGTTCTGAATCTCCTCTTCAAATTAAGGGCCTAGGGCAGATAGGTGGCTCAGTGTATAGAGTACCTAAGTTCAAATCTGACCTCAGACACTTGACACTTACTAGCTGTGTGACCCTGGGCGAGTCACTTAATCCTAATTGCCTCACCAAAAAGCAAAAAAAAAATTGAGGGCCTGGAGCCCAAGGCCTTGCCATCAAGTCACAGATTTCAGAGGGGCATGGGGTACTGATGAAATGTGATGTAAATGATGATGATGATGATGATGATGATGATGATGATGACGGTGATGATGATGGGCTAATAGTTATGTAGCAATTTCTATGCCCCAAGCACTATGCTAAGTTCTTTACAATTATTATCTCATTTGGTCCTTAAAACAAACATGAGTAGAAGGCATTATTATTATTCTCATTTTTGGATGAGGAAACAGGCAAATAGAGATTAAATGACTTGCCCAAGATCATTCAGCTGTTACCTGTCTGAGACTGGATTTGAACTCTGGTTTTCCTGCCTCTGGGCTCTGCACTTCAACAATTGTATCATCTATCTGCCCCATGAGGACCAGGCAGATTCAGTCTGGTGCAGTGGATAGAGCACAGGTCTAAGAGACAGGAAGACTCATGTTAAAATTTAACCTCAGACACTTAGAAGTTATGTGATCCCAGGTAAATGACTTAAACTTTTTGCTTGTTTTCTCATCTGTAAAATGAAGGTAATAGCACTTACTTCACAGGCTTTTTTTGAAGGCAAGATAATATTTGTAAAGCATTTGGCACAAATAAGCATCTGAATGTTTATTTCCTTCCTATTTTGTTATTTATCTAATATGTGAAAGACACTTTGCTAGGAGCTAGATATGGTGCACAAAGACAAATATAGTATGACCCCTATATTGAAAAAAATTACAATCTAATTTGGAAGATCAAAGAGATGCAATACATCAGTCAATAGTCTTAAGTATCTATTATATGTCAGGCATTGTGCTATGTAAGCCATAACATAAGTTAAAATTAGTGCATATGAGAGATGTAGATGAGAAACTGAAGAGAGTAGATCCTATTTCCAACGGTAGATTGAGAAGGGAGGTCAGAGAATGTGAATCTGATCATATGATTTGGTAATAAAGAAAATACTAGTTTTGCATGACTTTGTTCTTTGAGGACCACTGCAGCTTCCTGTAATAATTACTTTCTTTTCCAAGTAGTCAAAAATCTTCTACTTAATAAACTGCTGTTTTCCCAGGAATAAATATCAAACATTGAAAACAACAGCAGCAACAACAACAATAGCAGTGTCAGGATGAACAAAAAGAAAAAAAACAATCTAGGCATTTTCCTGCCTCCACACATACATTAAATAATTAAATACTTGTTGAGTTCTAATTGTATACCAGAAACTATTCTAGACTTGCTCAATTAATATAGGATTCATTCCTTCAAAGAACTTGAAACCTACCTAGGGAAACAAGATTATTAAACATGAAACATTTACCAATCATCAATAAATAAGCATGTATTTAGTGTCTACTATTTGTAATGTACTATTCTAAATTCTTGGGATACAAATGAAGAAAGAGGAAGAGGAATAAATGCTAAATTGAGCTCTCTGAGCCTCATTTTTTTTCA
>NW_020954740.1:4006509-4006646 GCF_900497805.2 Vombatus ursinus
TCTGCAAGAGTTAATAATATTTCAGCTACCTATCTCATGGACCTGTCAGGAGAATCAAAATAGATATTGTATATACACTTTTTTTTCAAAGTATAATGTACATATATAAATGTAAATCATTGTTGTTGTTGTTTTAA
>NW_020954741.1:0-10954 GCF_900497805.2 Vombatus ursinus
CAGGAGAAAGCATGGGAAGAACAAAGGGGAGGCAGAAGAGACAAGAGGCCTCTCCCAGATACTGCTTAAGAACAGGGGAGGAACACGGGGAAAGTGATCCTAGGTCTCCAAGGATCCCAAGGTTATCATCAGCCTCTCTGAGGAAATACGACCTCTTGGTAACCCCTCTGCTGCCCACCAACCCCTCTTTGGGAAATAGGCAAACTACAAGTCTAGTCATAGCCTCAGGCCCTACCCTTCCAGCCCCAAGTTCTATGTTCTTTGGGGGGGAAGGAAGGGAAGGGGAGGGCAGAGGATCCCTGGTTCAGGTTCTTAGGATTTCTTAGGCCCAGGGCACTAGACCGATCTGACAGGTTGTCACAGATCCAGGGTCCAGGTTGACTTGTTTTCCAATGTCATGACAGAGACACAGCACGAAAAACACCTCCACAGTTGCTGCCAGGCCTGCAGGGAAGGGGGGGGAAAAAAGCACAGAAGTGAGTGAGGGCACCCCATATCCTGTCCCACAACAGGATGGGGGTGGGGTACAGGAGCAATGCCCCCCCACCCCCAACTCCTGAGTACAGAGATGGGGAGGGGCCCAGTATACTGCTTCTGCTCGTTCTGCTGGTGCCCATTCTCCTGCTCCCCATCTGTGGGGAGGTTGGTCCTCTGGGTGTCCTGGTGTTGTCCTGGGTTCCCTCTCAGAGTTGACTCTCTGGGTCCTCAGAACAGCAGCACCACAGAAGGTCAACGCTGAGAGGAGCCTCAGGAGAGGAAGGGCAGGCAGAGGTGACAGCCAGCAGACCTGCACCTCCAAGACAGGGGCCCCGAGAGCAGAACCCTCCCTCCCAACCCAAAGCCAAGGGCAGCAAAGGTGGCCAATCCCAGGCTCAGGGCCCCAGGCACCCCAAACCTCAAACCCAGGCCCGGGTTCCAAGGGCAGGAGTCCCCAACTCTACCCCAGGGCCCCAGCAAAAAGCCACCCACTCCTCTAACCTCAAGCTTATGCCCCAAGGGGAGTGGTCTCTCCCCTTCCACCCCAGTCGCTGCCAAACCCCTCCAAGCCCGAGCCCCAAGGACAGGACTTCCCCCAACCTCAGTCCAAGCCTGGAGGGTAGCCAAAATGACCCAATTTTGTTCCCCTCTCCCCGCCCTAGTCCAAGCAAGAACTCAAAAGCAGCCAAAAGCGCCAGCCCCACCCCTCCCCCCAAGACCCGGGCACAGCCAAGAGGGCTGCCCACCGCCCCCCAAGGCCCCCCCACCGCCGCCGTCCCCCAAGGCCCCCCCACCCCCGCCGCCCCCCAAGGCCCCGGCACAGCCAAGAGGGCTGCCCACCGCCGCCGCCGCCGCCCCCCAAGCACAGACCCAGGGTCTTCCCAGGCCCGCTCTGCACTGCCTGGCCCTGGCCACATCCCACCCACCTCCGTGTCCTCACCATCCCAGGACTTCTTACTCCCAACCTTCCTCCGCCTTCTCATCGGCCTACCTGCCAGCCTGTGGACCTCACATACCAGGCTGGGGGGACCAGGGATTCAAGGAAGTCCCGGTGTGGGGGAGTGTGGAATCGGGACCTCGAAGGCCCAAGGATGAGGGCCAGGGCAGCCCAGGCCCCGGGCCGGAAGGGCTCCAGGGCCCAGCCGAAGACTTGTGAGGCTGGGAGCAAGTGGGGGGAGGGGGCGGGGCCGAGCAGCAGCACTCTCTCCTTCCGAGCCCCCCCCTAGAGAGCCCTTGTACCCAGGAGACAGCCTGGAGACAGGGGCGCTTCGGGAAACCCGTGCCTATCTGGAGGCAGGAGGGGCCCTGCAGGGAAACCCCATGTAGTCCAGTCACATGGACACTACACCCCACCCCCCAACCTCCCCCTCCCCCTCCCCCCCATCTGCCCCTCCTGGGAAATCCGAGAAATCCGTGTCCCATCAGAAATCTGTCTGGTTATGCGGGGAAATCCTATCCAGCCTAGGCACCATGGGATACAGGGGGGACCTGCAGGGGCTGTCTAGAAAGCCCATCTAACCCTGAGTGATAGATAAGGGCTCCCCTAGGAAAGCTCTCCTCAAAGTTTGATATTCTCAAGCCCCTTCCCTCTGTACCGCACCCCACGGGTCAATGCATCTAATGCCCTTCCCCACAGACCTCAATGTCCCAGGGTTTTTCCAGACCACAAATTTTATGGGCTGGACAATTTTCTGAGGGCCCTTGCATCTCAAAGTTATAATTTTTTTGTTCTAATTTTGTTTTTGTTCTCTCTCTCTCTCTCTCTCTCTCTCATCAGATTCTGTGTCCAAGGGCAGCCAAGGCGGTCATTCCCCCCACCCCCCTTGCACACCAGGGCCCAAAAGCAAAAGCTGCTGACCTACTCCACCCCAAATCCAGTTTATAATAGAGTATTATCAAAAACTTGTCAGGATCCATTTATGTGATGTCAATGTGGGTGTAATGCAAGAGCTTTTACACTTAGGAAGTCGAGTCCCAGATCTTAGGTGAGTATGAGTTTCAAGAACTCTGGGTATAGTTTCCTCAGCTGTTTTATGAGATATTTGGCCTAGATGATGCCCAAGGTTTCTTCCAGCTCTGCTCTAAAAAGCCTTGGATTCTGTATAGGCTAATTTTTATCCTCTGAATTTTATGAGAGGTCTTGCTATAGGGCAGTCAGGTGGCACAGTAGATGGAGCACTAGGCTTGGAATCAGGAAAACTCATCTTTTTGAGTTCAAATCCAGCCTCAGATACTTACTGTGTGACTCTGAGCGAGTCACTTAACTCAGTTTGCCTTGGTTCCTCATCTGTAAAATGAACTGGAGAAGGAAATGGCAAACCAGTCCAATATCTTTGGCAAGAAAACCCCCCAAAATGTTATCACGGAGAGTTAAACATGACTGAACAACAGTGAATTAGTCATATGGCATTTATTTACATGGTTAAAGGAAAATTCTCCCTTTTTTCTTTACCAGAGGCTTCTCATACATTAGAGTTGTAGAATTGATTAATTATCCAACAGTCAAGAGATCGTTTCTGAAATTTTTGCTTAGATGCTCTACATTTCTAGAGATCCCTCTGTACACTGTTGTAGAGACTACCAGGAGCCTCAATTTTCTCATCTGCAAAATGAAGGAATTTGATCTCTGACATCCCTCTCTGCAATTCCATGGTTCTTTATTTGTTTGATTTTTTTTTTATGATGAGGCAATTGGGGTTAAGTGACTTGCCCAGAGTCACATGGCTAGTGAATGTTATGTGTCTGAGGCTGGATTTGAACTCAGATCCTCTTGACTCCAGGGCCGGTGCACTATCCACTGTGCCACCTAACTTTCCCCTCCATGGTTCTTTAAACAGATTGTTGTGGCTGGTCATATTGTTCTGTGACATTCCCCATGAGACATGACACTAGCATGAAGACATCTTTATTTAGAACAATGCCATGGAAAGAGCACTTGGATTGGAGTTCGGGGATCTGCATTCAAATCCAGACTCTGCCACTTACCACTTCTGCTTGCTGGGCTACATGTTCCTCATTTGTGAAATGAAGGGATTGAACTAGCTGTCCTTAAGGTCCCTTCCAGCTCTGACCTTCTGTGATGATGTGATTTCCTTAGGATGAGTGCTCTTAGCCACTGGTGCATCTTACAGCCCTTTTACATCTGCTCATTCTCAGGAAAATGGTTTCCAAAGATTTCAGCTCATGATAAAGGAAGGAAGAAATACAAAAATTGATATAATGACTAGTGTCAAGGGGAGAGAACAGACTGCAGTCTGGGACAGCTCAAGAGTGAATGAGTTCCAGCCCCCCAATTTTTCTTCCTTGTTCTCAGGTTCCAGCAATAAAACAGGCCATGACAGAGTCAAGTAGACAATTTCCCATTTCATCATCTAATAAAAGGTTTAGTGACATCACATAGAAAGGAAATAATCATAGGTCTTTTGCCACTGAAACATAATGACCCACCTGGCCTTTCTTATAGTTCTGCATCCTGTACTTAAGATAATGAAGAGCTGTTTGAGTAGCACTAGGAAACCATTTTAACTGTTTGTGTCCATGGTCAGCTGATGGTACAGGCCCAGGGACAATATCATTTATTGTGCTCCAAACCCTGACAGCAAGCAAAGTGTCCCAGAAGGCTAACAGATACAGCACTCTAGTTGGCTTAGAGAAACAGAAAAAACACCAGGTCTATAGCTAAGGTAAGGACACGGGGCACCAACATTTGAAGGAGTTCTTGTTCTTCTTACAGTATTTTCAATCCTGCAACAGCATAGAAACAATTGAACTTAGGACTTAGGAAGAAGATTTTTTTAAACTAGGAAACTACCAGGTGGTGGCTTCTACCCAACCTAGGCCATCCTTCAGGTGAAATAAAATATGAAGGAGCTGATCTTAAAAGGGTGACTAAAAGAAAGGAATATCAAAACCATGTATTTTGCTCTGAGCTAGGAGAAGAGAGGAAGGACATAGGAGTGGAATCAGACCACTCAGTTTCTATGTAAACATGGAGTCAATTGATCACTCACTCACTCTATCCCTACTTAGCCAAGACATTTTTATCAACTTATAACAAATCTCAATTGTTCACTGTTAAGAAAGCCAGAACACATCTGGTGAATCAATCAACCATGGCATATAGTGTGAACAAAGGAGTGACAGAAACCCTATGGGTCTTTTATAATCCCAGCCAGTTTGGAATCTTGGATTCTTTCTGGCCAAGACCCTGAGAAGGAATGATTTGGGGAAGGGGAGAAGTAAAGCCTTAGCCCCAGTCAGAGGAGGCTTTTGTGAACTTTAGAAGGTCTGAGGATTGGAGGATTTAGACTTTTCATTGCTGCCTTAGGAGCATTCCTAGAATGGTTGACAGCAATGTCTGTGTCAGGAGCCAAAGAGAAAATGGACACAATGAGGAAAGGCAGGTTAAAGGCTAACTAAGAGCCCAACAGGTGGAAATTCATGAGAAACCCATAAAGGGAAGAAAAGGACTTTGAGCAATGAGAAGCTGTGAGTTACCACTTTGCCACATGTACTCTCTAAGATTGAGCCCACTTTCCCCTGGATTCTATGTGTATTGCAGGGAGTATATATCACAGACTTTTGAATGGATGTTTCCACCTCAGTAAATAATCCTAACTAAAAGCTAATTAAATCTGCCTGCCTAATTGATATCATTTGATAATCAGGGGGTGGAATGGGAACATACCCGTGGGGGTTCATGAGCTACAGTACTAGAAACCACCACCCAATTCCTCAGAGCTACCCCAAGACATTAAGGGGACCAGCAGCTATTCTCTGGGGATCCAACCTGTTAGTCCCAGTGAGGGTTGAGAGAATAGATCCAGAACATGTGCTACATATAGATTATTAGTATCGATCCCATTCTACTTATTTCTCTATCTTCTTTTTCTTTGTAAAGGGAAAAAAGAGACTCCTAGGCTGCCCCTACTCAGAGTTCCTGCCATAGGGCACCGGGGCGATCCCTATGTTGGTCTTTGCCTGGGCTCTTTCTCTTGCAGCTGAGCTCCAGAGCCACCCCTCTTGTTGCAAGGCTGCTTTTGCATCCAGCTTTCCACTTACCCTTGTCCGTCTACTTCAGGTTTTCTGCAAGATTCTCGAAGTCCTGGGCAGGGTGAAGAAGTCTATAGCAGATTGTCCTAATTTATTTTTACCTGGTGCATTTTTATTTTATTGAAGAAAAAATTTTTATGTCAGTTCCAAATTCTCTCACTCCCTCTATCCCACACCTATACCCATTGGGAAGACAAGGAATATCATATATATGAAGTCATGTGAAACATATTTCCACATTACTTACATTAATATAAAAAGAAACCAAGAATTTAAATAACCCAATCTCAGAAAAAAAAATTTAACAAGTCATTAATGAAAGCTCAATGAAAAAACCCATGCCCAGATATTTACAAGTAAATTCTATCAAATATTCAAAGGAACAATTAACTCTGATACTATATACTTTCCAAAATTAAAGTAGGCATCCTATCTAACTACTTCTATGAGGCAAGTATCATCCATCAATCAATCAATAAACATTTATTAAGCACCTACTGTGTGCTGAGCACTGTGCAAAGCTCTGCAGATACAAAAAGAGCCAAAAGACAATCCCTGACCTCAAGGAGTTCTCAAACTAATGGAGAAGACAACATGCAAAGAAATATATATAAAGCAAACTATATACAGGATAAATAGAAAATAATTAAAAGAGTGAAAACATTGAGGTTAAGAGGAATTCAGGAAGGCTTCCTTTGGAAGGTAGGATTTTAGTTGGGACTTAAAGGAAGCCCGGGAGGTCAGTAGTTAGAACAGAAGAGGGAAAGCATTCCATACATGGGGACAGCCAGAGAAAATACCTGGAGTATCTTGTTCATGAAATAGCTGGAAGGCCAGTGTCACTGAACCAAAGAATAAGTGTCAGGGGCTAAGGGGTAAGATGACTGGGAAGGTAGGAAGGGGTTAGGTTATTAAGGGCTTTGAATGCCAAAAAAGCATTTTGTATTTGCTCATGAAGGCATTAGGAAGCCACTGGAGTTTATTGAGTGGGGGTAGTGGGGTGGTGGTGGTGGTGACGTGATTGGAACTATTTTTAGGAAAATCACTTTAGTGGCCAAATGGAGAATGGATTGGAGTAGTAAGAGACTTGAGGCAGGCAGACCCCCCCCCCCCCCCAGCAGGCTATTGTAATAATCAAGGTATGAGGTGATGAGTGGTGGCAGTGTCAGAGGAGAGAAGGGGACATATTTGAGAAATGTTTCAAAGGTTAAATTACCAGACCTTGGTAACAGCTTGGATATGGGGGGGGGGAATGAGTTCTCTTTTGGATATATTAATTTAAGATGTCAAAATCATTATATGCCATAAACTGGTTGGATTTAAACATGAGGAAAACTACAAACATGTCAGACCATATTAATAGCCAAAACAAAAAGCATCACATTTATAACAATAGATATAGAAAAAGCTTTTGACAAAATGTAATACTAATTTATTTTAAAAATCTTAAAAAGGAAAGGAATAATTGTACTTTTTCTTAACACAGTAAACAGTACAGTATCTATCCAAAAAAAAAAAGCTAGCGCTATCTGTAACGGAAAAATGTTAGAAGACTTTCCAATAAGATGAGTGGTACAGACACTGTCACCATTATTATTTGATATAGTTTTATACATAATTATTACAATAAGACAGGATGATAAATTGAGAGAATAAGCATAGGCAAAGAGGAAACACATTTATTACATTTGCAAATGACATCATGTTTTACTTAAAGAACCTTATAGTATCTACTCAAATTCAAAACACTCAATAACGTCAGTAAAATAGCAGGATATAAATTAAATCCACAGAAATCATCACCTTTTCTGTATGTTACTAATGAAACACAGCAAGAAGAGATGAATTCCATTCAAAAGTACTTCAAAATGTATAAAACACGTGGGAGTACTCCTACCGTGACATATTTAGGACATATATGACTACAACTACAAAAAAAACTCTTTAAATGAAGAAAACAAGTAATTGGAGAGATTTTAAATGTTTGTGGTTGGTCTATGCTTATATGAAAAAATTGAGAATACCACCTAAATTAATTTACAAGTTTAGTGCCATACCCATCAATCTACCAAAGGGTTACTTTATACAGCTATATGAAATAACCAAACTCAAACACAATTCACCTGGAGATGCACAAGGTCAAGAATCTTAAGGGAAATAATGAAAATAGAAGGTATGAAAGGGGGCTAGCAATATTGCTAACTGTACCAAACAGCCATAATCATCAGAACAATTTAGTACTGGTGAAAAATACAAAAAACGATCAGCTTATAACACTGTCTACCCTAGCTCCCACTGCCTGAAGAACAAGTATGTTACATTTCACCCCTCCCTCTGGGTTATCTAATACACTTGGGGGAGGGTATGGGGGGTTGGTAGTGTCTAGACTCTTAACCAATGGCTCCAACCCCCACCAATGGTGTCTCCTCAATTTTAAGGGTGGTTCCTTACACCTCAATTCCATTTAACCACTAACAGTCAGATCAGCTTTTACAGAGGAATATTTACTTCAAAGATATAAGCACCAGCCTGCCAGAAACTGTTTCCATTTATCATATTATATGTGCAACCCATCTGTAGCCTCATCTAGGGACAAATGTCCAAATTGGCACAGTGGCTCACCATACACCATGCCGTGAGTCTCTCTCCAAGAAGATTTCAGGGATCATTTCTAGGAATCTTGAACAAGCAAAAGATCCCAATTTGTAAAAATATAGTTTGGCCTAACATTCCAGAATTTGTCACCATCCCATTCCCTCAGGAACATCCCTTCACTCTTAAGAGTGAAATGAAAGGATCTCCTTCCATACATATTTTCATCCTTTCTCAATGGAGTAAAGGGGGTGGGGGGAAGAGGTCCCAGCACTTTTCACTTAGAGAGGCTGAGGAAAGAGAGTCAATAACCCAAAAGCTTGGGGGGGGGGAGTAATTATCTTAGCCAGATGAGTTAAGTTTGGTTATCAAACCCTTAATCCATTTACATAAGTAAAGCTTTTTTTTGTCTTCCACCTTAACCCATCTTTTTGAGAGACTTTTCTTCAGATTTGGAAAGGGCTTTAGAGAAAAATATTATTTTTAAATATTTTCAATTTTACTAAAAAGGAGAGTTTAAATATATTTCTGCATTCTTAACAACCATATGGAAAATGACATGTGAAAGGGCTACAGGATGGCAAGTCATGTATATTCATGCAGAGCCTTCCCAAAGGGAAGCAAAATTCACAAGATTAAGAAGTGCTGAACTTACAGAAAAAGAGCAAACTGTATAGGGACCACTGCATTTGGGGACTGTCTCCTGATGGAGAATAATGGCAAGCTTCCTTTTCAGACATTGTATGAAAGTTAAACAGCATTCTCTTAAAACATTTGTCCCACTGACCACCACGCCCATGGCTGCCATGTTTGTCCCCTGCAGAAGGTAAGTTTTCTTGGAAGAGATCCTTCAGGTTCAGGTGATTTAACTGAGCATAAAAGTGTCTTTTAAGATGTGCATTGCCTTTGATGGTATTTGATGCCTTGTCTCCTGTTGGCTTTAAACTTTTCTAAAAATGGGCATTTGGCCATCAAGGATGACCCTGTTCCATCACCACCAAGAGGAAAAACCCACCACTACTGGGCTCCACATTGTCATGTGTCTGTAAAGGTAACTGCTGCTCCTAAAATCAGATGGATTATTACAGAGGTGTAGGTCCTCTACTGTATTTAGAAGAGAGCTTGCTTTAAGCAAGCATAATATTTGAACAAATATTTGAATTGCCTGAACTTGAATTCGGCTGCTAAAAATTAACCTTTTGATGTTTATGATGAGGGTTAGGGTATATTGCATGAAAGGGCTAAATGTAAACCATATGCAAACCATATGGTTTAATGCACGTGCAAATGAAAATTATGTGATCGTGATTAAAATATATGCTCCAGGAGGGAAAGGACTATTCCATATATATGCTGTCTTAATTGCTTAGGATCCTAGGCTGGGGGTGGGAAGGAGGAATGTTAATAAATGTTTTCTGACTACTAAGAAAAAAAACTGTAGAGATTGAGAGGTGGCACAGGATTGGCTTTTCGGGAGTGGGCCCACTGGAGCAGCCTCTGCTCCACCTGTGCCCCCCACCCCACCTTGACTTGGATGCTTGGCACAGCCCTAGAAGGGGTTGGCCCAGAAAGAGATGGCCAGGAAGCACCTAGAAAAGGACCTGGGGCATCAGCAGGGCTGGATCAGGGGCGCCTCATTTCCACTTCCTTCTAGGGCAGGGTCTCCAGCCTGGCAGGCAGCTCAGGGCAAAGCCTTTTTTTTAAGCAAAGCCTTTGATAAAGCCCCCCCACTCCCACCCCCTCCTCCTCCTTCTTCTAAAGGACAAGAGGAAGCCATGTTGACTGAAGGGTAAGACTGCTGGTGGTGGATTGATTTGCTGCTGGCACCTGAAGGCTCCTCCCAGGTCCCCCTGGCAAGGAGTCTCCAGTAGAGTACCACAGGTATGGATCAATGCTGTACCCACCGGTGATTCTAATATTCACTGCCCTTGGCTTCTTTTGGGGGGTGGGGGGGGGAAGTGTGGAGAATTTTGGGTCCCAATGGAAGCAGGGTGAGAGGGGCCTGCCCAAGTCCAAAGGGAGGGGCACACAGTGTAGGGGTGGGCATGGAGGTACTAGCACAAGCACCACATATGGGCCTCAGCCCCTCTAGGAGAGGTTTCCGCTCTTGCGTGCCTGCGTGCAGACGCAGACCAAAACAGGGTTTCCCGATGGCCCCTGCAGCTACCCCAGTATCCCATGGTGCCTTCAGGGCAAGAGGGGGTCACGTGGCCACAAGACTACTGATTAGAAGGGGTTGGAATACGCGGGGCTTCCCCCTCAGGGGCTGAGCAGTTTCCCTTGGGGAAGGCGAGGGGGGTGGCCATGTGGTTGGACTGCACGGGGTTTCCCTGCTGGGCCCCTCCTGCCTCCAGATAGGTTTCTGGCGGGCCTCAGGCACGGGGTTTCCCTGCAGGGCCCCTCCTGCCTCCGGATAGGTTGCTGGCGGGCCTCAGGCACTGAAACGCCCCTGTCTCCAGGCAATTTCCAGACTGGTGGAGCCGGAAGGGGCGGGGCGCTGCTTGTCCCTTCCTCTCCCCCACTTCCTCCCAGCCTCGTGGCACTCTCTCCTGGCAAGCTTTCGAGGAGCCGCAGGAGGCGGTTGCACCCTTGGGCCCTCCCGGCCATCGGTCCCTGAGCCTTCGGGTCCCGATCCCCTCCCTCCCCCCACTGTGGATGGGCCCCTCGAGGCCCCGGCCCCTACCCCCCCAGGGCCTCCGTGGCCTGCCTGGTGTGTGGGTCCCGCAGACTAGCAGGTAGGCCCAGAAGGGGGGGGCGCTGAGGGGGGTGGGGGGCACTGAAGGGGAGTGGGGGGCGCTGAGGGGGGGGGGGGCCTCCTGGAGGGGGAGGGGGG
>NW_020954741.1:11054-15552 GCF_900497805.2 Vombatus ursinus
GGGGGGTGGGGGGCACTGAAGGGGAGTGGGGGGCGCTGAGGGGGGTGGGAGCCTCCTGGAGGTGGAGGGAGGCAGCGGAGAGCTGATTCGGGCCGAGGGGAGGGAGGAGTCGGCAGCCTTAGATTGTTGGGGGGGGGCCCGCGGGCAGGCTGGTGGCCATTTTGTCTGTGCTTAGGCCCTGGGATGGAAGGGGGAGTCAGCCCCGCTCAGGCACCGAGCCTGGGGTTGGGGTGGGGACCTCGGCTGCCCTCGGGCCTTGGGGTGGGGAGTATCAGCCCCCTGCCCCCCTCCGCCATGAGCTACTTGTTGGGAAGGGGGAGGTGGGGGGAGGGGGTTAGTTGATCTTGATTGTTCCTGGGCCTTGAACCTGTTGTTGTTTGTGGGTAGCCTGAGATTGGGGCGACCGTTCAGCATGGGGTGGGGAGGCCCGGCGGCGCTGCCGCAGCCATTTTGGATGCCTTTGTTCCCTTGTCTGAGGTTGGGGCTTTAGTGACCTTGACTGCCCTTGGGCTACCCATCAGTGTTTGTGTATAAATACAGGTTGGTGGGGGGTGTGTGTGGTTTTGGTTTCCTTGGGGCCCTGGGGTTGGGAGATAAGGTTTGAGGCCTTGGCTGCTTCAGGCCCTCAGCCTGGGGTGGAGGGGGAGAATTGGAACCCCTTTCTCTTGCAGATACAGTGTCACCTGGATTTCACTTCTGCATCCACTCCTGAGGCCCTTCTCGGTTTTGACCCACTGTGGTCACAGCTTTCTGGGGACCCAGGGGATCAAAACCGAGTGGGAACTCAGGACAGGCAACGAACAGGACACCTACGCCATCAGTCTTCCCATCGGCAAGCAGAACAGGAGAAAGAACCTCACACTGGGCCTTTTACCCCCTTGGTGGGGATGGGGTATGTCTGATGAGGTCTAAGGATCTTGCCGAAGATGGGGGGGGGCACTACTACCTATCCCTTTGCTGGGCAGAATTTGGGACACAAACCTTCTTTGGGAGGGAGGCTGCTCTGCTCCTTGAAATGGCTCCCCCCCTTCACGTCTCTGGCCTGCCTCATCAGTCTGTAGAGAGAGAAGGCCCCTTGACCGGGGAGGATTATAGAACTTAAGAGCTGGGGGCATAACAGGAAGGTTTGGTTTTTTTTGTTTTGTTTTGTTTTGTTTAAAGCAGAACCCAACGGGAAAAACTGGCTTAGGGAATATTCCTGTGAGGCCTCAGTCATACTTAACGGTATGTCAAACCTGTAAACTGTTTGGGTCACTGCTTTTCATTCTTTTCTCTTTCCCTCTTAGACAAGATTTTGTGCTTGATTTGTGCCTTGATTTATGTTTCCTTCTTTTGTTTTCGTCTCCATTATTTTCTCATTCTTTTTTTAAAATATTTTAAGAATCTTAGTATTTTTAACATTTTTTGTTAAATTTTGTTCCTAAATTTCTCCCTTTTCTTCCACTCCTTTGGCCATCCACTGAGAAGGCAAGCAGTATATCAATCATATATGTGAATCATGCAAAACACATTTCCATATTAGCCATATTTCAGAAAAACAAAGTGAGAAGAGTATGTTTCAGTTTCCATTCAGAGTTTATCATTTCTGTCTGTGGAGGTGGGTAGCATTTTTTCATCAAGAGTCCTTTGGAATTGTCTTGGATCATTGTATTGATCTTCTGATTTCACAGTTGCCCCTCATTACAACGTTGCTGTTACTGTGCACAATGATGTCCAGTTTCTTTTCACTTCGTTTTATATCATTTCACAGGTCTTGCCATGTTTTTTGGAAACCATTCACTAGTCATTTCCCACAGCACAAGAGTACTCCGCAATCCTAAGGCACAACTAGTTCAGCCATTTCCCAATTGATGGGCATCTCCTCCATATCCGATACTTTGCCACCAGAAAAAGCTGCTGTAAGTACTTTTGTATGTATAGGTCCCTTTCTGTTTTCTTTGATCGTTCTGGGACGTAGACCTACTAGTGTTGTTGCTGAGTCAAAGGGTATGTAGGCACAGTTTTATAGCCCTTCCGGCCTAGTTCCAAATTGTTTTTCAGATTTGTTGGGTCAGTGCGCTACGACAATTCATTAGGTGGCGAAGTGCATAGAATGCCGGGCCTGGAATCAGGAGGACCTGAGTTCAAATCTGGCCTCAGACAATTACTAGCCGTATGTGATTCTGGGCAAGTCACTTAACCCTGTTCGTCTCAGTTCCTCATCTGTAAAGTGATCTGGAGAAGGAAATGGCAAACCACTCCAGCATCTTTGCTAAGAAAACCCCAAATGGGATCACACAGAGATTTGGAAACAACTGAACGACAGCCGTACTAGAAAGGATCTCAGGCAGGAGCCATCTAGTCCAAGCCATTGGTTTAAAAAAGTGTACATTAGTGTACCTATTTTTCATTCATTCTGTCCAGCATTTGTCATTTCTAAAGGTGTAAGGTGGTTCCTCAGATTTTTAAGTTGCCCTGCATCTTACCGATAGTGATTCAGAGCGTTTTTTCATATGATTTCTTCTTCTGAAAACTGCCTCGCTTATATCCTTTGATTATTTATCAATTGGGGAATGGCTTTTATATCTATATATTTGACTCAATTCTAGTCTAAGTGTATGTTTAAGAAATGAGGCGTTTATCAGAGAAACTTGGTGTAAATTTTCGATATTACTTTATTGTCTATTGTACCTTTTAACAAAATGTAGTTTCCTTGATTATCCCTTTTTAATTAGGTCTGTCTTTGCTTTTGCTTCTGAGATCATGATTGCTACCCTGGTCTTTTTAGTTTAGCTGATGCATATTAGATTCTGCTCCAGCCCTTTATTTTAACTCTGTCTTTCTGTTTCATGTGTCTCTCATAAACTTATTTTTGGATTCTGGTTTCTAATCTATTAGGCTATCTGCTTCCCTTTTATGGGTGAGGTCATCATATTCACAGTTAGGATTACTAACTTTTTTCTTCTGTTTCTTCTCTTGATCTTGTGCCTCCTCAGAAGTCTGTTTTGCATCTAACAACTCCTCCCTTAATCTGTTCTCCTTTTTATCATTCCCTGCCCCCCCCCCTTTCCTCTTATGGCCTTTCTCTCCTGTTTCCCTATTGGGTAAGTTACATTTCTATGCACAGTTCTGTGTGTATGTGTGTGTGTATGTGTATGTGTATGTATATGTATTCTTCCCTCTTTGAACCAGTTCTGATGAGAGTAGGTTTCAAGCATTGCTTTCTACCCTTCCCCCATTTTCCCCCTCCATTGTGAAAGCTCTTTCTTCCTTGTACACCTCTTTTATGTGAGAAAATTTCACCCATTATATTTCTCCTTTTCCCAGTGCATCCCTTTTTCTTACCCTTTCATTTTTGGGGAGATCTTTCTAATAATCAACTCGCCTCCATGTCCTCTGATTATATACCCTTTCATTTTTGGGGAGATCTTTCTAATAATCAACTCGCCTCCATGTCCTCTGATTATATAAACTCCTTTTAACTGCCCTAATAATGATTAGGCATTACTTGTATCATCTTCTATGTTGTTGAGTTGTTTTTCAGTCATGTCTGACTCCTTGTTCTCTTGGGATTTTCTTGGCAAAGATAATGGAATGGTTTGTCATTTCTTTCTCTACCTCATTTTACAGATGAGGAAAGTGAGGTAAACAGGGTTAAGTAATTTGCCCACATAGGGTCACATAGGTAGGTAGCAAGCGTCTGAGGCCGGATTTGAACTCAGAGAGGAGTCCTGACTCCAGGCTCAGTGCTCTATCCGTTGTGCGACCTCGTTGCCCATCATCTTCCTGTGTAGGAATAGAAACAGTTTAACCTTTTATGATTTCTCTTTACTGTTTACTTTTTTGTGATTCTCTTGAGTATTATATTTGAAAATCAGATTTTCTATTCAGCTGTGATCTTTTCATCAGCAATCCTTGAAAGTCCTCTATTTCATTTAATATCCATTTTTTTCTCCTGATGGATTGTACTCAGTTTTGCTGGGTAGGTGATTCTTAGTTGTAATCCCAGCTCCTTTGCCCTCCAGAATGTCACATTCGAAACCCCCAGATCCTTTAATGTAGTGGCTGTTGAACCTGGTGTTATCCTGACTGTGGCTCCACAATATTTGAATTGCTTCTTTCTGGCTACTTGCAATATTTTCTCCTTGACATGGGAGCTCTAGAATTTGGCTATGATATTCTTCGCATGTCTATATAATATTCATTTTGGGATCGTGTTCAGGAGGTGATTGGTGGATTCTTTCAATTTCTATTTTATCCTCTGCTTCTAGGCTATCATGGCAGTTTTCCTTGATGATTTCTTGAAATATGATATTTAGGCTCTTTCTATGATCATGGCTGATTTCAGGTAGTCCAATAATTCTCTCTCTCTCCTTTTTTTTTTTTTTTTTTTTTGGTTAGGCGATTGGGGTTAAGTGACCTGCCCCAGGGTCACACAGCCAAGTGTCAAGTGTTTCGTCTGAGGCCATATTTGAACTCAGGTCCTCGTGATTCCAGGACCAGTGCCCTATCCATTACA
>NW_020954742.1:0-905 GCF_900497805.2 Vombatus ursinus
TTTTTTTTTTAGCATAATTCCAAACTGCTTCTAGAAGTTGCTTTTTAAAAATAAATTTTTTTGAAATAAAGGAATTTTAAATTTTTAAATAAAAACCAAAGGAAATTTTAAAGCAAATTCCTTATGTCTGCTCATTTTGGTATTGGAACAGCAATGAACATTGGTTGACAAAAGGCTTTAGTCAGGTGATTCAGAGAGAGGGAGAGACAGAGGCAGAGACCAAGAGAGACACACAGAGAGAAAGAGAGAGGGAGGATAGCCACTAGGATAGAATGTTAGTTAAGTTAGGAAAGTAAGTTAGTAAGTCAGTAAAATGTTAGCTCCTTGAAGACAGGGACGGTGTTGAGTTTTTTGTCTTTGTATCTGGTGTCTGGTAGGCATGTGATTTTTGCTGAATTAATTTAAAACTGATGGGAGAGTTAGGAACCTGAGTTGCCTTGTGCGACCTTGGGCAAATCGACTTCTATGTTCAAGCCTTTACTGTAAAATGAGGTTGCTTGTGTAGCAGTATTTATTGAGGTAATGTGGGAAATTAGTGCATATGAGTTGTGTTTGAGGCATTTACATCAAGGTGTAGGATTATGGCTGGCAGGAGTTAAATTTGGGGCTTGGGGAGTGGCATTATTACTAGGGAGTGTCAGGCACTGGGGAGGATGTATTCCATTAAGTGTGGTTGTTCCCACTTTATTAAATATTTATGCATGTAGCACTTAATATATTCCAAAGTGTTTCATATTCACTTTCCCTATTATTCCTCATACCCTCCTACTTGGAAATTGGTGTCCTTATCTTACACCAGAGGGGGGATGGGAAGAGGAAGAAGGAGGCTGTGATTTTCCCCAACATCAGACATTTGCATGTACTCTTTCAGGTTTGTCTGTGTTTTCACTTTCAAAAGATTTTGC
>NW_020954742.1:1200-1316 GCF_900497805.2 Vombatus ursinus
CTTCCTTTTTGTGTACTTGAGGTATCAGAAGAGAACAGCCAAGCAGTATGCTTGCGGTTTGGTTTCATTTGGTTGGTTTGGTTTTTTGGGGGGCAAGTGGGGGATGGGGAATGAGT
>NW_020954742.1:1363-1696 GCF_900497805.2 Vombatus ursinus
AGAAAAGGGGAACTCTTTTTTATATATATTTTTCAAACAACATGCTATTTTTATGCCAGTGATTATCTCCCCTCTATGTTCTGTAACAGTGGGTCCTAAGCTGTGATCTGTGGAACTCTGAGCTCCAGAGAAGCACCTTGGTGCTCTTTGATAGGTTTGTTAATGGTGTATGTGGTAAGCTGATGCCTGCTCTGCCCTAAGGCATCTTTGATGGTTGGGAATTTCAGGTGTTTTGTTTTGTTTTGTTTTGAACTCATCCACCTCTTCCTTCTCTTAGTGTAGCAGTAATTGCCTGCCTCCTGCCTTGCTTATTTCATAGTGCCTTGCTTATTT
>NW_020954742.1:1719-2911 GCF_900497805.2 Vombatus ursinus
GATTGCTACTGTAGTGTTCTATCCCTTAACCTCCCCTCTACTCCTTGGCCATCTTCTGACTTCCAGAGTTAAGAAGAAACCCAAGAGATGGATTGTTTCCTGAAGAGTCAGTGGCCACCATGAAGAGGCTGTCTGCCTTGCTTACACATTTGTATCACCAGAGTGTGACTCTGCCATATAGGGGGATATTTGATGTAGCATGAACTTGGGGTGGCTATCATTTGCCTTAGTGCTGTTCATAGGCTCATAGATTTGTAGCTGGAAGTGACATTGGAGTCTTCCTAGTCGAACACCCTTATTTTACAGCTGAAGGACTGAGGCTCCTGGAAGGGATTGGCCCAGGGTCACACAGGTAGGAAGCAAGTGACTGAGCTGGGATTCAAACCCAGGGCCTCTGATTCCAAATCCAGCACTCTTCAGTTGCTCTGAGATGTGCCGACTGCTCAGGTTTTAAATCCACTTCTGCTGACTCTCCTCTTTGCTTGAGTCCTCAAAATTAAATTGGAAATTGGAGTGTCGAGTCGGGTGGAAGTTGAGTGTGTCTGAATCAGGGAGGAGGGGCAGGGTGATATACTGGCTTCTAATCGTTGCCTGCATTAAAGTATTGGGTCCTTTGTTACCAGCCCACAAAGAAGACCCAAGAAATTCCTTAGAGGCAAGCGCAGGATCTGTTAGTCATTGCCAATGGGTGGAGCCCAGGTTGACTCCTACTCTTGAGTCAGTTATGGTTGAGCCCCTAGGGGAAACTCCATAGGGAGAACTTCTTTTTTTTCAAGCCAGGTTGACATATTTTGATTCCTAATCATTTTTTACTCTTTTAATTTTAGAGACTCGATATCCCTCCAATTTGGGCCAACACAAAAGGCACTCTACCACTGTGTCTCTCCAAACACAGAAGCAATAAGAGAAATGTCAGCACTCGTTTTCCAAATGTTTACGACCAGATCTTGGTCTGGCTATTAAATATTGCACATTAAAATTGACAGAGCAATAAACAAGCTTATACTTGGACAGCCTCCGGTGGTAGAAAGCTATCCTGTCAGTAGTTGCCTTGCTCCTGGGATTTTGCTGATGGGCAATCGGGATGAATATTTAATACTCTGTGGATGTTGCCAAACCAGTTTTCTTCTATTCCTTAATGCTGATCTGGCTGTTTGGGGGCTTTTCCTCTGATTTTTATTCAAGAGCATGT
>NW_020954742.1:2955-8044 GCF_900497805.2 Vombatus ursinus
GATCCACTGACTCCTTTGTCACAGCTGGATAAATTGACTAACCAGTCACCAAGTAGGCACCTCCCCAAGATCTGGTACTCACTTTCTTTAGCCCCAGCTTCTTACTTTCCCCCTCCCCATGATTTCCCTCCCTCTGTTCTAAATAGTTTGGGCTTTTTTTCTGCACAGGCAGAGAGAGTTCCTTGCCTTTTACTTGGGTCCACATGTCAGGTTTAGTGAGTAGACTTGGACTCAGAAAGACTTAGGTTTGAATTCTGCCTTGACACATAGACCTGAGTTCAAATCCAGCTTGACACTTACTGTCCATGACTCTGGGCGAGTCATTTTACCTAGCTCCCTTATTTATAAAATGAGGGGGTGATAGCTTCTACTTTAATTGAGTGTTTTTATTGCTGTTCCGTCATTTCAGTTGTGTCTAACTCTTCATGACCCCATTTGAGGTTTTCTTGGCAAAGATACTGGAGTGGTTTGCCATTTCCTTTTCTAGCTCATTTTACAGATGAGGAAAGTGAGGTAAGCAGGATTAAGTGAATAGTCCATAGTCACACAGCTAGTAGGTGTGTGAGGCTAGATTTGAACTCAGGTCTTCCTGACTCCTCGTCTGGCTCTCTGTCCACTGCACTACCTAGCTACCCTCCATTGACTGTTGTGTATCAAGAGAGATAATGTAATATAAAGCAATTGGCAAACCTTAAAATGTTTTACATATGTAAACATCAGGTGGTATCATCACCATCATCACTGTCATCTTCAGCGGCCTGGGGCTTCTGAACAACAAGTTACTCACCATCAAAGTTGCTGCTGGTATTAGTCAGAACTATATGTGGAGGCAGGTAAGGCAAGGCTAGTGCTAGCATCTATATGACTTCTTATAATTCTTTCAGCAAATGCTTCTGAGTAAGAGAGTTAACAGTCTGTTTCAGAGGGCCATTGATAAATTGGAGCATGTTCAAAGGAAGATAACCAAGATAGTCAGGGAACTTGGATCACATCATAGAATTGTTTTTAATTTTTTTAATCAAATATCTACTCCCTCCCCCAGTATTATTCCCTCCCTCTCCCTTCCTCCACCATCAACAGGAGGAAAAAGAGGGAGAAGCCCTTTTAATGAGTATACATAAGCATATTTTGCTCTACATGCACATATACACAAGTCAAGCAAAATAAATGGCCTTGTTGGCCATATCCAAAAACTGTATGCCCCAGTTTGCACCCTGTGTCTGTCACCTCTCTTTCAGGAAATGGGTAGCCCAGTTTTTATCATCGATCCTTTGGAATTGCAGTTGGCCATTGCATTGATCAGGATTCTTAAGCCTTTCAAAGTTATTTGTCTTTCCATTGTCATTGTCACAATATAACTTGTCCTCCTGGCTCTTATCACTTCACTCAGTATCATTTCATACATATTATCCCAAGTTTCTCTGAAACCATCCTCATCATCATTCGTTTAGCCCAGTAGCATTCACTCCCATTCAGATACCTAACTTGTTTAGCCATTGCACGTCATAAAATTGTTTGAAGAAAGTGGAATTGTTTTTTAGCCTGGAGAAGACTGTTTTCCAGTATTTTTCATGGGATCATAATGTTTGGAAGGGACTCTAGATAGTTCAAACCTGAATGGAGAAACTGAGGCTCAAAGGGATTAAGTGCCAAAGGGCACACAAAGTAAATGATATGAAGTCAATTGTAACTCAAGTCTACTTCAAATCCAGCCCTCTTTTGATTTCACTAGGTACTTTTTATATGAAGGGCTGTAAAATGTGGAGGGGCTTGGTTTTACTTTGTTTGGTTCCAGAGGACCACTAGGGTTAGGGGATAGGGTGGGGAGGAGGCTGTGGGGAGGGGAGGGAGGAGTAGAAGTTGCAGGAAACACAGCATCAAAAAAGAATTTCCCAGGATTTAGAGCTGTCCACCAGTGCAATTGGCTACCTTGTGAAATGGGGTGATTCCTTTCACTAAAAGTCTTCCAGAAGAGACTAGATGATGCCCTAGGATGAGCCTGAGATGTAGAGATACTCTTGCTTTCCCTAAAAGGTTGGACTGCATGAGTTCTAATGTCTTATTTAGCTCAGAGATTCTATGATTATGGAATATAGATATCTACTACAGGCAAGATGCTGTGGTAGGCACTGAAGTGAGGGGGTGGGATGAAGGAGAGAGAGGGGGAAAAGAGAACATGAGATAATATATAAGTGCCTTAAGAGAGATACAAAGAATGGGGCAGCTGAGTGGCATAGTGGATAGAGCACCGGCCCTGGATTCAGGAGGACCTGAGTTCAAATCCGGCCTCAGACACATAACACTTACTAGCTGTGTGACCCTGGGCAAGTCACTTAACCCCATTGCCTAGCCAAAAAATAAAAAATAAAAAAGGAGAGAGAGATACAAAGAAGGAGCCATGACAATTCAGAAGATAAATCACTTCTGCTGAAATAATCAGACAAACAAATGATATATTACCCAAAGAAATGTGCAATTAAAAAAAAAAAGATGGAGTGGTTATATGTCAACAATCAATGAGAAATTCTACTGGCATCTTGGAGATATCAAGAAAAGTCATGTAGTGTCTTCAGAGTGTTGGGGAGAAGCCCTGTGATGAATTTATGGAGAACATGGGGCAGGTGGGTGATACAGTGGACAGTAAGCTAGACCTGGAGTCAGGAAGACCTGAGATCAAATCCAGCCTCAGACACTTATTGGCTTGGGATCCTGGGCAATTCATTTAGCTTCCCCATGCCTTAGTTTCTTCATCCATAAAATTGGGATAATAGTAGCATCCATCTCCCAGCATTGTTGTGAGGATCCAGTGAGATAATATATGTAAAACACTTAGCACAATTCCTGGCACACAGTAGGCCCTATATAAATGTTAGTTATCATCATCATCAGAGACAAAGATTGTAAAAGACAGGGAGGGTTTCTATCTGCCTCACTGCAGAGAATACCCACATCAAGAAAATCAGAAGTTTATTGGAATATTTGAAATCTAGCAAGGCTTTATGCATGAACATTGGATTTGGAGTCAGAAAAACTGGGTTCAAATCCTGATTCTTCCAACTTCCTTTGTAACCTTTAGCAAGGCATTTAATCTCACTGTGCTGTAATTTTCCCATCAGTAAAGTAAGGAGGTTGGACAAGATGCCCCCTAAGGCCCCTCCCTCTTGAGCTCTTTACATTTTGTGATCCTGTTCGTTCTGAATCCTCTTTCTGTCTCTCATGGTCTTGTTGTCTCTCCCAAGACTGAGGCCTCAACTTTTTTCTATCAGTATTTATTTACGTCCTTACTTGGTATCTGGTCAGGATGCAACTAATTCTACAATCTATGTACATAACTGATGTAGACCATAGTTGTCAATAGTGTTAATGTAGCAACCTCAGCAACAAACAAACATGGCAGTTTAAAAAAAAAAGTGCCTGTTGTGTGCAGGACACTGGGGGAATTCAGATTTTGCCTCTTGTAGGAGTTTATAGTCTGTGAGAGAGATAAGACGCACAGATAGCTATGAAATAATTTTAAGAATTTGTGTTGGAGAGGCAGCTAGGTGGCACAGTGGATAGAGTACCGGCCCTGGAGTCAGGAGGACCTGAGTTCAAATCCGATCTCAGACCAGATACTTGATACTAACAGTGTGACCCTGGGCAAGTCACTTAACCCCAATTACCTTGCCAAAAAAAAAAAGAATGTGTGTTGGAATTATAAAACAAATGCTATATGCCTGGCCACTTAGGGTACTGGATAGAAAGCCATTCTGAGAGTCAGGAAGGCCTTGGTTTGAATCCTGCCTCGGATTTTATCTCAGTCTTTGACGAAATCATTCAATGACGCCGAGCCTTAGTGTCCTTATTGATAAAATGGCAGTATGTGCTTATTGGCTTGTGGACTGGAGTTGTTGGACTGTAACCATTTGGGGATGGGGGTTCAGCCTCTTTGAGCCTCCATTTCCTTATCTCTAAAAAGACAACTGATCTCAGTAGATTGTTGGGAGGAGCTGTCTGCAAATTGTTGAAAGGAGGATGAGTTGAGGTCTAAGGGGACAGGAAATTATTGGTGTAGTAGTCAAGGAAGACTTTCTGGAGGAAAGGACATTTGAGTTGGATTCTGAAGATTGCAAGGGAGTTCATTGAGGCAATTGGGATTTTCCCTAGATGTGAAGAATAGTGTAGACAAAAGCATACCATTAAGAGTGCAGTGTCTAACCTGGCATTTGTGTCCCAGGATCCATTAGAGATTATTAGGGGCCTAGCTTAATTAGGGGCTCATTTTGGAAATTCTCCAACAGAACAAATAAGCAGGGGACAACTTAAAAGTAAAACAGAGTGCATTGCTTTCCATCATTGAATAAGATGATGCTACCATGAAAATGATGGGGCCTGGCCTCTGGGATTTCTGATTTCTTAGAGGCTAAGAGTGAGTCAGTCATTTAACAAATGCTTATTAAATTTTACCCTGTGCCAAGTAGTATGTTAGGCACTGGGGATATAAATATGAAAAGAAGAAAGGAAGGGAGGGAGGGAGGAAGAAAAAGAGAAGGAAGAAAGGAAGGAAAAAAGGAGGGAGGGAGGAAGGAAGGAAGGAAGGAAAAGAAATTCCTTACTCCCAATGAGCTTTCTAATGGGAGAGACAAGAAGTAAATTCCTTACTCCCAATGAGCATTCTAATGGGAGAGACAAGAAGTACATATATAAATATATACAACATAAAGATAAAGTGAATTAGTACAAGTATAAACAAAATAGTTAAATATAAAGGCATTTGGCAGGGCGGGCACTAGCATTTGGGAGCAGGAAAGGCTTCATGCAGAAGATAATGCCTGATCTTCCTCTTAAGGGACTTTATGAAGCAGAGTGAAGGAGGGATAACTTTCTAGGAATGGGAGACAGCCAATGTAAAGTCATGGAGACAGGAGATAGAGTGTCATGTGTGAGGAACAGAAAGAAAGTAATTTTGTCTGGGTCAGAGAATTCTGGAGGGTGAATAATGACCAATGAAGCTGGAAGAACAGATTGGATCTAAGTTGTGTNCATTTTAATTCTGGAGGGTGAATAATGACCAATGAAGCTGGAAGAACAGATTGGATCTAAGTTGTGT
>NW_020954742.1:8075-9937 GCF_900497805.2 Vombatus ursinus
AGGGTTTTCAGACATAAACAGAGCAGTTTATATTTGATCCTGGAGGTAATAGCAAGCCACTGGAATTGATTAAGTAGCAGAGTCACATGATTAGATATGCAGTTAAGGAAAATTACTCTGGCAACAATGTGTAGAATGGACTGAATTGGGGAGAGAGTTGAAGGAAGACTAATTAGGAGGCTGTTATTACAGTCTAAATCATGAGGAGCTGAACTAAAGGGTAGCAGTTTGGGGAGAGAGGAAAGTTCATATGTGAAAATAGAAATGGCAAGATTTGGCAACTGAATCACTATATGAAGATGAGGAAACAAGATAATACTCAGGTTACGAACCATGAAAACTACCTTTGACAAAAATTGGGGATTTTGGAAGAGGGAAAGCTTTAGGGGAAAAGACAATGAGTTCCGTTTTGGACATGTTGAGTTGTGTCTCTGGAATATCTAGTTGGTAGTATGGACCTGAAGCTTGGGGGGAGACATTGTATACAGAGGTAGATATATAGATTAACTAGATAGATACATATGTATCGACAGATATCTGTGATTTATATGCACAGAGATCATAGTTAAGTCTGTGGGAACGTGTTACTGAGAGAGATTCTAAAGGGAAAAGAGAAGGGGATCTAGGGTAAAACCTCGAGAAACACCCCTACTTAGTACATCTGTTATAAATAAGGAACCAGGAAGACTGAAAAGGAGTGATAAAACAGGGAGGAAGCAAACTGGGAGAGAGGAGTGTAGACAAAAACACTGAGAGGAGAAAGTATCCAGGAGGAGAGAATGGTCAACAATATCATAGGCGTTAGATAAGTCAAGAAAGATGATGACAGAAGAGACCATCTGATTCGGTCATTCGATCGTTGGTAACTTTGGTCGAAGAGAGAAATTTCAGTTGAATGATGAGGCAACCACCAGATAGTCCTAGTGTTTTTATAGTCTAGGAACTTAATGAAAGTGGTAGCCATATGAGTAGAAAGAAAGTGCTACAGCGTTGGTCAGTTACCCAGCCAGGAATGTATAACTGACTTAACTGGCTGCAGGAATCCAAATTCGGTCTCAGGCTACAGAAGTAACCCTGGCTGGACTTGAGATGTGGAAGAGAAAAATAACAAGCTTGGAATAGTTGCTAAGCTCTGGCCTGCCTGCCAGGTATGTGCCTTATTCCCCAAATGCCTTTCTTTCAAATTTCTCAACACTTCACAATATTTTGATGTGAGGAGAATAAATGGAAATGACTTAAAAAAAACACACACACACACACAACAAAAAACGTTTCTCGTCTTTTGATTCTTGCTTTCTGTGCCCAGTGACTGTGTTGCAGTTTAGTCATAGGATACCAATTTAACATATGCAGTTTCTATAGCAATTGAGGTTTCCTTAGTAACGGTAGCAAAAATAATCTGGCCCCAATTAATAATACATTTTAAGACTATTTCTACACTCCACTAGACAACCAAATTATTTGGCAAAGAACCAGATAATTCAGATGGTATCATCTGTACTGATCTCATCTGCATATGGAATATTTGTTTGGAAAAGCTTAAAAAAGGGGGCGGGTGGGTAACTGGTTGTTGCATGTGTCGTAGGATACTTTCCAGTCCAAAAAATCAGGATCAGTTAGCAGGTGTAGACTGGCAAGCTAATATGAACCAAGTTTCGCAGGCGTTTGAGCTTCCTACCAAAATCTGCCCTCAATTCTATACTATGCATTGGAGGCCTATCATTGTCTGAGTAGGAAAGAAGGCTAAATGCTGGACTTANCCAGGCTTTTGAGCTTCCTACCAAAATCTGCCCTCAATTCCATACTATGCATTGGAGGCCTATCATTGTCTGAGTAGGAAAGAAGGCTAAATGCTGGACTTA
>NW_020954742.1:9993-10082 GCF_900497805.2 Vombatus ursinus
GTTAACAAAAGTATCAAATAAGGACTGGGGCAGGAAGAGATGGGATTTTCCACAAAGAGATGCTTAGTACTTTGTCAGTAAGCTTTTTT
>NW_020954742.1:10129-10233 GCF_900497805.2 Vombatus ursinus
CCTTCAGCTGTACTGACTATGTTGGTTGGATGGTACATATGGGTGGCCTGCTCTAAGAAAGTATGGCTTGTTCTGCAGATACCCTTAGGGTGAGGCAGTGTGGT
>NW_020954742.1:10287-10864 GCF_900497805.2 Vombatus ursinus
ATAATGAAGAGTGACGGGTTTGGAGTCGGTAGAGATCTGAGTTCAGATGTCATCGCTGATACTAGCTGTCACTTGAGGAATTCCTTATTTTTCAAATGGGGTAACCCTTTTTGCCTTTATATTACTTTTAGGATCATAGATGTATAGCTGGAAAGTGCCTCACAAATCATCTAGTCCAATCCTTTTATTTTACAGTGGAGGAAACTGAGGTCCAAGGAGGTAAAGTGAATTGTGGCAGTCACACAAGTGGTAAGCATCAGAGGCAGGGTTTGAACCCAGGTCCTCTGGTTGTCTTCTAGAACCAGTGTTCTTTCTTTTATATCACATTCACTCCTCCTGGGGTTGTTGTGAGGATCAAATGAAATAATGTATGTAAAGAATTTATAGTCTTCCAAGGCCTGATTCACAGTCCAGGTCTCAGCTCCAGTCATATTCTCACTCCTCCTTCTCTCTACCCCTCTTGTGACCCACAGCATACATGGACTAGACAGCTGGCTGGATTAAATACACACACACACACACACACACACACACACACACAACAGTTGTGACTGTCAAACCATTTTTGGTCCTCTGA
>NW_020954743.1:0-3376 GCF_900497805.2 Vombatus ursinus
AACCTCTCTGCTGACCTTCAGTGTCGCATCTATAGTGTTGCCACTTAGATCTTAAATTCAACGTGTCCAAAACTGAACTCGGTGTCTTTCCTCCCCTTTCAGACTTCCTTTTTACTATTAAGGGTACCACCATCCTCCCAGTCACCCAGGTCCACAATTTAGGTGTCAGCTTCAACTTCTTACTATGTTTCACCTCCCATAGCCAATCTATTGCCAAAGCTGGTTGATTTTGTCTTCCTAACACCTTGCACATATGCCCCCTTCTCTCTTTTGGCATCCCCTCAGGCCTAGATTAGCGCAATAGCCCACCAGTTGGTCTCCCTTCATAAGTCTAGACCCACTCCAATCCATCCTGCATTCAACTGTCAGTGTGGGCTTCCTGAAGTACAGGTCTGACCACATCATCCTCCACCTTCCCACTCCTCCATAAACTTCAGCAACTCCCATTCACTTCCAGGACAAAATTTAAAACCCTGAGCCTGGTGGGCAGAGCCCTTCTGTAACCTGGCTCCCCCTACCTCTCCAGTTTTTTCACATCTTATGCCATCCCTTATGCCCACCCCAATATTGTACTCTGTGAACCAATGTCACTGATTTCTTTGCTATTCCCTGATCAAGGAACTCCATCCCCCAGCTGGGCATTTTCCCTGTCTCCTGTCCCAGTAATGTTCTCCTACCTCAGCTCCAGTTCCTGGCTTCCCTGATTTCCTTTAGGGATCAGCTAAAACCTCACCGTCTACAGGAAGCTTCTCCCAATTCCTCTCAATTCTGGTGCCTCCTTCTGTTGGTTTTTCCCAATTTATCCTGTATGGAGCTTGTTTGTACCTAGGTATATTTATGTTGCCTCACCTGTTAAATTATGAGCTCGTTGAGAGCAGACTGTCCTTTGCCTTTTTTTTTGTATACCCAGAGCTTAGGATAGTGCCTGGCACATAGCTGCTTAGTAAATGTTTATTGATTGACTAAATGAACTCAGCTTGTCTTTCCAGTTCTTCTATAATCTGGCTACATCCCGCCTTCTTTAATATGTTGATGGATCTGTGGTCTCATTGATGTGCGTTTTCCCTTAAAGAGTGCAGATTGCAACTCATCCATCCCTACCCATTCTTGCACTACTTGTATCCATGTTGTCACATAAATTCTTTTTTTAAATTAGTTTTATCTTTATTTTTAACTTAAGTTCTAAATAGAACAGTCATTTGCATATCTACAGTCATTGTTATTTGTCCTTTGAAGTCGACCGATGACATCTTGGGGTGATGTCCTGACTTCTGCGTGAATTGGATTTGAGTGAGGCAGAATTGCACAGTCTTCAGCCTCTCAGTAGAACAGATGGAGAATTGTACGTAAAACTGTAGATTTCTCTTATTTACTGCTTGACATTCTTTAAGTATATACTATGATTAAAATGTAGCTTTGAAAGCTAGCCTTCCAGTTCTTCCCACTTAAAAATTCTCCCCATGGTATCTACCTAATAAAATTGGATTATAGGGAAGATAGATCTTTGATACTGCATGCATTCCAGTGGGAACGTGTTTATCCCTTGCTATTATTGTATGACTAGCCTATCTCCTTTTGTGGGCATAAATCTCCCTTAATGCTATTGTTTACACTGCTTCTCCTGCATCGTTCTTCCCTGGTAACATTTTGCAACCTACTTATGGTCATTCTGCGCTTTGATCAGTTACCCACAACTTCAATTCTTTAGAAACCTGGTATCTATGAATTTCAGCCACCCAATTGCTGAACACACACTGATGTTAGAAAGATGGGCACTTGTTTCGTGGAGATGCTGAATGGCCACTCACTGTAACAATCTGAATGAGGGTGATTTATTTGTGTGAGTTTTGCAATGAGATGTGATTAGCTTTTCCCACCCATTTCAACCCTTCCGTTTAGATATTCAAAAGCTTCTCTTTCCAAATGAGTGCTTATGTGATAAACTATAGAAAGAAAGAAAAGAGAAAACTCATGAATAAGATTTCATGTGTCCAAATGAGATTGATTAAAGAATATTATTTGCAGCTTACTTGCCATGGGGACGATATTATGGTACTCCAAATCGCTGTCCAGATTGTGGAGGTGTGGCAACCTCTCCAAAAATGGCTTTCTATGCTTCCCCTTTTGTAGAATATCTGTATTAGGGATGCTCCCCCACTTTTCAGGGGCTTCAGGGTGGGAAGTGGTGGAAAATGAGGAGTTACCTACTAATTCCACAGGCTGTTTTAGGGAATTTTTTGGAGCATTTTGATTGGTTGAGGGGGTAAAGGAAGGAGAAAAGGAAGTCAAGGTAAGACTCTAACTCATCCCCTGCTTGATGTTTCAACCAATTCTCAGAGACAGGAACCTGGTTTTTACTCTCTTGGATGAGCTTTTGAAAAACTCTCCCCTGAATAAATGATCTTGTATCTCACACAAAGAACAAAGGTACCAAAGTAACTTTTTTTTTATTTAACTCAATTCAACTGTGCCAGTCTCTAGCTCCTAACATTCTCTTAGAGCTTTTTGTTTAGTTATCTATGAGATAAGACAGTAGACAATTTGCCTATGGCTAGAAGAGGCCCTTCCACAGAAGCTTAGGGTCCTTCAAAATACCACATTTTCTCCAAAGGAAATTCAATTCACTTTTTTTCCTATTCAGCTTTGGATCCAATTCAACATCCATTGTCTAAGAAGTGTATACTGATGGAACAGCTCTACGGGTTGTCCATCCAATTTCTTATCACAATCTGGGCAATAAATATCCTTCATCCACTTGGTTTTTCCTTTGTATATAGTTAGTCTAAATTCTTGAATCATTATAGCTTGCATTCTAGAGGCTTTGCAGTAGTCCAGGATTTGATGCAATCAGCACAATATCCTCTGTAAGCAAGAGAAGCTGGAGGGACTCACCACCTGCAGGACTTTACCTCTAGTTTGGACTCAACACTGAATATCAGAAATGGAATTGCTGAAATAAATACTGATAGTAGAAAGACCACTTAACTTGGAGTTAAGAACTTGTCTTTGAGTCCTGGCTCTGTCTCTTTGTATGTGGGAAATAACTTTCTGAACTTGTTTCTTTGTGTGTGAAATGGAAATAAGAGTACTTGTGCTACCTCAGAAGGTTGCTGTGAAGATGAAGCTTCACATGCCTTAAAATGCTATTGAAATGTGAATTCTTATTCAGCAGATTGCGTGTGTGTGACCTAACAATGCATAGTTCTATATATCAGTTCTTTATCTGAAGGCGGATAGCAGTGTCCTTCATAAGCCCTTTGTAGCTGATTTGAAAGATCCTGTTACTCAGAGTAGCTTAGTCATTCTCACTTACTTTTGGAACAATGTTGCTGTTACTGTCTACAACATTCTCTTGGTACTGCTCACTTTACTCTGC
>NW_020954743.1:3563-3726 GCF_900497805.2 Vombatus ursinus
GTCTATCAAAGCCTATAGAACACTTCTTAGAATAATGCCTTTAAATACATAGGATCACAAAGGAAATTAATTATATTGCAATACAGTTTTCAATTAAAAAAACAAAAGAAAACAGAATCAAGTTAAGGAGCCCATATTAAGAAGCCCTAGTTTAGAGAACTTA
>NW_020954743.1:3873-7231 GCF_900497805.2 Vombatus ursinus
AGTTAAGTGACTTGTCCAGGGTCACACAACTAGATTTTGATATGATTTTAGGCCTGGCACTCTATCTACTGCCCCACCTAAAGATCAACACTGTATATCTCATGTGAAAGGTTCTTTTTTAGAATTCTAGAAAGTGAAAGTCAAAACAGATCTCAAAACTTCTTCAAAAATTCCTTGGTGTTTTGCATAATGCACCTCATGCTATGAAATCCTCACACCAATGACTTGTCTTTCTGCCAATAATTATTATTTTTATTTTCATACTTCAGAGTGCTTCCTATCTGCATAGATATAATCCAAATATCTATACCCTGGAAAACTTTCCTTCTCATGACCAATCTCATTTTATAATTTCTGAAGAAAAATATAGTAATATATTCCATGAGCAGCAAAATCCTCACATCTCGTTTTTAAAAGATAATTACTCTTTAGACTGTACTTGAATTGCTTTACTTTTTGAAGTCATGTCATACTCAGATCTACACCAATCTTCCTTATAAATCACCTCATTATTAGTGACAATCTTAGAAAAAGGTTTTACATTTTTTCATACATAAGAACTAAGCACTCTATCCTTATTTATTCCCTTGTAATTGGTCATTGGCTCTTGCATGTTAAATCTTCCATTGAGTTCAGGATTTTGTTTTTTTGTTTTTTTAACAAAGACCTGAAAGTCTGACAATTGTTCAAATGTCCTTTTTTTTCAGTTAGAATTATGCTTAGGTTTACTGGGTATGATATTTTTGACCAGAAGCCCAGTTCTTTTGCTCTTTAATATATAGTGTTCCAAGATCTGCAGTCTTTTGGTGTCGCCACTTCTAGGTCTTGTGTGACTCTAATTGTGGCACCACCATATGTACATTTTTTTCTTGTTCCTCATAATATTTTGTCCTTGATCTGGGGATGTTGGAATTTGATGATAGTATTCCTGTGAGTTTTCCTCATAGGATTTATTCCAGTTAGTGATCGGTGGATTTTTCTGTTTCTGCTTTCCCCTCTTGTTCTAATGCTTGAGAACAATTTTCTTTAATGATTTATTGTATTATTATATTAATATTCTTTTTGTTGCAGCTTTCAGGTAGTCCAATTATTTTTGTTATCTCTTTTTAATCTGTTCTTTAGATCCATTGTTTTTCTTGTGAGATGCTTCACATTATTTTCTATTTTTTCATTCTTTATATTTTGTTTTTTCAATTCTACATCTCTTATAACTTCACTGGCTTCTACTTGCACAATTCTGATTTTCAAGAAGTCATTTTCTTCCTTAAAATTCTAGATCTTTTATAATTGGTTGACTTTTTTTCATAATCTTCTTGTTTTTCTTGTATTCTTATTTTTCTTTTCAGTTTTTCCTCAGTCTTTGTCATTTGATTTTTAAAATCTTTTCAAAGTTCTTCAATGAATTCTTTTAGGATAGATGATCATTTGACATTACTCTTTGAGGTGGAAGAAGGTTTCTTTCCTTCATTATCCTCCTCTAAAGATGCACCCCAATCTTCTCTATTCCCATAGTAGTTCTTTATGGTTGGATTCTTTCCCCTTTGCCTGTGCATTTTTTTTAATAATAGTTTAGTTTTTACAAGCACCTCTAGTTCTGGGGTTTGGGGGATGGTGCTTTTGGCCTCTAATCCTCTTCAGTTCTCACTTTTGACCTTGAACTCAAGCTTCCAATCTCATGAAAGTGCCCACAGCCAGTGATATCCCACCCCACTACTTCTGCATTACTGGATGTGTGCTGGTTCCTTCTCACCCCACCTATGTCTATACAGCACAGCTGGGTCTGGCTTTCTCCATCAACAGAGGTTCCCTCGATCTTCTCCAGATCAGAAGCCCTACTGCTCCCACTGACCTGAAGTAAAAGTTCTTGTGGCTGGAACCAAGGTAACCTCCCAAACCAGCTAACCCCAGGGCTTGTTGCCTGTTAAGTATTTTGTCACTTGTTGTTAAAGTGAACCTAGCCTGGAGGTTTTTGCCCTCCACAGGAAGGAAATCTCATCCTGGGATTTTTCTTCAGATCTTCTCCAATTGTCCCAAGAGGACCCCTCTTCTACCCCTATTCTTATTATTAATTTTTTTGTGGATCTAAGTTCACCCAAAGGTGCTGTGTAGAGGGAAATCTTGACAGTTTGAAATGTTTTTACCTACTCTGCCATCTTCACACTGGAATTTCTTGTATCTCCACTAGAGCTCTTGGTATTATAGCAATGATTCTCATCGATAAATTGGATTTGTTGAGAACTTTGAGATTTAATTGCCTGACTGAATACAACTGAAGCCTTTGATGTGATGTAGTCTTCTTACATCAATTTTAAAAAGTAGCTGCCCAGTATACATTTTAAGCATCAAAATAATTGATTTTTCATATCTAGATTGGTCCCCTTTTCCCAATCAACTTTCCAAATGTAACTTCTTTCCTCCATAAAACCTGGTTGGTTCACCTAGTTCAAGAATAATAAAAATCACATTTAGGCTTCATGCCTCTCAAAGATGGTAGGTGCCCCAAATTATGAGGTATGAGTTGTCATACCCTGAACAAATGGTATGGAAATGGTATTTCAGATGGAAATAAGGGAGGCCAAATGCAAAGAAGTTTGGTGTCGTCCTACCATTGTTGCATAGCTTTCTAAGAGGGCAAAGTATACCTCCTTCTTTATTATGTTTATTGACTTGTGAGTAAATCATTTTGCCCCATCTTCAATCCTGATCTAAGAGGATTCCAGTTTTTGAGCCCCACTTACATTCCCAGACATTTATTTCCCTCTTGGGATGGCATATACTTCTCAACTAAGATGAGTTTTATGACATAGATTCAGTGTGCACCATGTGGAAGGTTCCAAAGGTCAAATTCAGTGAGCTGCAGATGGTCAAGGGAGTCCATTCAACACTCCTTACAGGGTTTTGGAAATTTGGCATCTGTTCTCTCCCTAGCCCATGTCTCCTATAAACCTTATTACATCTACAACCACAGGGGCTCATAGAGAAGATTCTCACAATTTGATCACTTTTAACTATAAATGACTATATATTCTTCCACAGCCCCGAGTACTGTTTTTAGGGAGAGATAGAACATCTGAATTCCTACTGAAGTGCTACTCATACTACTTCCTCATGCTACTTTTCACCTTCTGTTCACCCACATTCTCCTCCTAGCTTTCTCATTCATTTTTTTCCTGAGATTCTGAGCATGGAGAATTAGGATTAGGTTTCCATGTTTTGTGTTTCCCTGGTTAAAATGATCAATTCTGGGACAAAGCTATCTGGAGCCACATCTATCTACTGACAATTCCTTCTAAATGTTTGTAGGCTTCTTTCAAAGTTGATTCCTTCTCTCAAAGTGCAGCACTTTAGCCTCAACCTT
>NW_020954743.1:7342-39986 GCF_900497805.2 Vombatus ursinus
GCAGATTGCACACCATCTTGGGGAGGGAGGTAAGGAGGGATAGGGAGAAAATTTAAAACTCAAAGCTTATGGAAGTGATTATTGAAACCTAAAAATAAATTGATTAATAAAAATTAAAAACAAATACAAATTGGGAGGAATCTATGTGATGCTTGATGGGTAACATGAGATGTTCAAAGAACACTGCATGATCTACATGAAAAGAAGTCCAATAAATATTCCACATACATTGCCCCAGTAGCTCAAGTCTTCTCTCCTACTTAATTTAGCAGACATGCTTTTCCCCAGAAAATGTGAAGTGATATTTTTGGAAGGCATCTTGGCTCCAATAAAAACAGAGAGGTGAAATTTTAGGTCAGTTTTAAACTGGAAGTTCTTATTGACTTGTGGTAACTCTAACTGGTGAGATGTGGTGAAGAAGAATCTAGCCACCACGCAAGTTGACAACTCTTCCAAAATGACTTCTTATGTGGAAATATTTTGTAGGTCTCAAGCAAGGGGTCATATTGATAGTAAGGCCAGGGAATACTTAGTGGGTCTTGGTGTCAGGGGTATTTCAGAGCAGTTTTAATTAGCATTTCTCTAATGACTCATGTGTCCTATTGTGGCCTTTCTTAGATCCTGAGGTCATTTGGATGCTAGAGACTAACGACCCACTAACCATTCTACAATAGATAGCCTTGATGGAGAAGGAAAAATTGTTGACTCTATCAGAAGTATGTATGAAGGGACCCTGATGTTCTAGGAGCTGCTCAGGACAAAAGGAAAAGAAAATTGTGATTCCACTGTAGGTGCTTCAATCTGTTCTGGGCTCTTGAGTTCTTTCATTGCTATGGGTCATCACTCTGACTTTTTGCATGAGGAACCCAACACTAAACTTCAAAGAGTTGGCATCCCCTATCACAAGGCCTAAATTGTGCAAATTTGAGATTCAATCTGAAGGAGGATGGAAAAGCTTATTACTTTTGGCTTTTATGAAATTAAGGGCCATACAAAGGTAGACTGAAAATTAACTGGAAACTAAATAATCTAATTCTAAAAAATGAATGAGTCAAACAAGAAATCATAGGAACAATGACTTCATTCAAGAGAATGACAATAATGAGACAACATGCCAAAACTTATGGGATGCAGCAAAAGCAGTTCTTAGGGGAAGTTTTATATCTCTGAATGCTTACATACATAAAATAGAAAAACAGGAGATCAATGAATTGGGCATACAACTAAAAAAAACTAGAAAAAGAACAAATTAAAAATCCTCACTTAAATACCAAGTTAAAAATATTGACAACAAAGGAAAAATTAAGAAAATTGAAATTAAGAAAGCTATTGAACTAACAAATAAATCTAAGAATGGTTTTATGACAAAAGATAGAAAGAGACATTCCATTTAAACTTACTGCAGACATTATAAAATGTTTATGAGTCTGCCTATTGAAACAAACCCAGTAATTATATGAACACAATTACAAAATACTTTTCACACAAATAAAGACAGATTTCAATAACTGGAAAAACATCGGTTGCTCATAGGTAGACTGAGCTAATATCATAAAATGACAATTCTGTCTAAGCTAATTGACTTACTCAGTGCCATACCAATCAAACTACCAAAAAAATATTTTGTAGAGTTAGAAATAAACAAGATTCATTTGGAAGAAAAGGTATAAAATGTCAAGAGAACTAATGAAAAGAATTGTAGGGGAAGGTGGCCTAGACATTCCAGATCTTAAATTGAATTATAAAGCAGCACTTATCAAAACTGCTTGGTACTGACTAATGAATAGAGTAGTGGATCAGTGGAATGGGTTAGGTATGGAAGAAACAGTAGGTAATGACTATAAATAATTTATTATCAGATAAACCCAAGAGACCCCAGCTTCTGGGATAAGAACCTACTCTTTGAAAAAAAGTGCTGGGAAAATAGAAAAGAGTATAGTAGAAAAAAGGCATTCATCAAAATCTCACACCATATACCAAATTAAAGTCAAAATTGGTTCATGATTTAGATTTAAAGACTGATACTATAAGCAAACTGGGAGAGTAAGGAATAGTTTAGCTATCAGGTTTATGGAGAACAGAAGAATTCATGACCAAACAGGAGATAGAGAACATTACAAAAAGCAAAATGGGATAACTTTGATTAGATTAAATTGAAAAGTTTTTGAACAAACAAAGCCAATACAATTAAGATTAGAAGAAAGTTAGAAAATTGGGAAAAAATTGTTACAACCAGTCTCTCTGGTTGTAAGGGTCTCATTTCTAAAATATATAGAGAATTAAGTCAAATCTATAAGAATACAAGTCATTCCCAATTGATAAATGTTTAAAGGATATGAATAGGCAGTTCTCAGATGAAGACATTAAAGCCATCTGAAGTCATATGAAAAAGTGATCTAAATCACTATTAATTAGAGAAATGCAAATCAAAACAACTCTGAGGTACCACATCACACCTATCAGATTGACCAACATGACAAAACAAGAAAATAAGAAATGTTGGAGAAGATTTGGGAAAATTGGAACACTAAAAAAAAGTAGATTATCAGACCATTTAGTAAAGGAAGCATAGGAAAATTACTGCCTTAACAGACAACAAAAATCCATCCAACTTCCTGAATATCTCAGGGCTGATACTGGAAAATGAAACTCCAAGCAATGAGAATTTTCACATCTAACTTTCAATATGACAATGAAATCAAATGTTTGGAACTGGAGACTCACAAATCATCCTGATTTCTCAATAAACTTATCTGCCCCATGACCTCTCATTTTTTCCTTTTCCTTTATCCTACCTATAGTTAGACAATTTGTCATACTCAGGGATGTGTGACAATTTCCAAAGGGATTTATATCAAAAGATCAACAAAGCAGATGCATATGACTCAAAATCTCAAGTGTCAAATGAAAAGGTTCATAGTAGGAACTAATTTCCAAGAACATATTGAGGGGATTTACCTATGAGGAATCATACCATCTTAAAGAATTCACAGTCAGACCACTTCTAATCTAAATATAAACATTTAATTGACATTGTTGCCTCTCATGAAGCAGGCTAAATTCCAAAAGGAACCAAACAACTTTAGTGAAAGCAAGAAGGATTTTTAAATGGTAAAGATGCAATTGCATAACAAATTATAAATATTAAGAAGGCAGGAGTGGTTTGTAAAGAGATTAGCTAATGGGGAGGGGTCCTAGCCTCAGTGGAACTGCACATGTGATTACCCACAATGCATATAGAAAAAGCCATTTGAGAGGAGAATATGACAATATTATAATAAGCCTCTCTATCTCATAAGTTCACCTGTGGTATAGTTAAAGCCAGGTTGGGTGATTAAATCTGGATATGCCTGCTGTTGTTTAGTGGCACTCATAAGGAAGTTAGAACTATATTAAGATTTCATCACCTACCATACATTAAAGTACAAGACTGCCATCTTAACAATCACCAAGAATGATGAACAGTCCAATTCAAGTTGTTAGTGAGATAATAGATACAAAAGCCATTTAAAAATATAAATACCAGAAATAAAATAAAATATAAATATCATAAATTAAATGAATGATACTCCACAATTTAAAAATATATTCATCAAAAGTAATTTCATTTGGATTAGGAAGAAAACATATTCAAGGTAGTGTTGAAGATGGAGGGTGAGCCTGAGCCAAAATAATAACCCAAATATGAAAACAACTTGATGCTTAAGGATTTACATCAAATCAGAAGATAATGAATAAGGTTGGATCAGTTCACAACTCCACCAACAATGCATTAATGTTCCTTTT
The DNA here is from genome assembly GCF_900497805.2 of Vombatus ursinus. Taxonomy (NCBI): domain Eukaryota; kingdom Metazoa; phylum Chordata; class Mammalia; order Diprotodontia; family Vombatidae; genus Vombatus; species Vombatus ursinus. The sequence goes on from NW_020954743.1 coordinate 11,129, forward strand.
TTACCACATCTTCTCCACTATATATCATTTTTTCTGTTTTGTCATGTTAGCCAATTTGATAGGTGTGATGTGGTACCTCAGAATTATTTTGATGTGCATTTCTCTAATCAATAGTGACTTAGAGCATTTTTTCAATTGACTATGGAGAGCTTGAATTTTTACCATTTATCAATTAGGAAATTACTTGCATTCTTATACATTTGACTTAGGTCTCCGAAAATTTTAAAATTGAGGCCTTTAACAGAGACACAGGTTGTTAAAATTTTTCCCCAGTTTTCTGCTTCCCTACTAATCTTGGTTTCATTGGTTTTGCTACCACAAAAACTTTTCAATTTGATGTAATGAAAATCATCCATTTTACACATTTCACAATTTTTTTGTCGCTTGTTTGTTCATAAATTCCTGCTGTCCATAAATGACAGGTAAACTATTTCTTGCCTCCCAGTTTGCTAATGGCATCAGCCTGTATATTTAAATTTTGACTTCATTTTGGTATACAATGTAAGATGTTGTCTATGCCTAGTTTCTGCCATACTATTTTCTAGTTTTCCCAAAAGTTTTTGTTAAATACTGATTTCTGATCCCAGGAGCTGGAGATTTTGGGTTTATCAAACAGTAGAATACTATAGTCTTTGACCACTATTTCTTGGGTAACATATTCCACTGATCCACCACTCTATTTCTTAGCCAGTGGTAAGTAGTTTTGATGATTGCTGTTTTATAATGCAATTTAATATCTGGTATGGCTTGGCCACCTTACCTTGCATTTCTTTCCATTGGTACCCTTGATATTTTGGACCTTTTGTTCTTCCAGATGAATTTTGGTATTTTTTCCTAGCTTTATAGAATAATTTCTTGGTTGTTTGATTGGTTTGACACTGAATGAGTACATTCCCACAGCTTATCCTACTTTCTATCTCTTTTTACTGTGTCCTTCCTCAAAAGTGTTTACTTTCTGGGCACTGCCCCCTGCCCTCTTTTCCCTTCCACCCTTCTTATATCCCATTTCCCTACCCCATTCCTACACAGTAAAATAGCTTTTCTATTTCCAACTGAGTGTGTGTTATTGCTTCTTTGAGCCAATTCTGATGGTAGGTAATAAGGTTCAAAAGTTGCCAACCATCTCTTCCATCTTCCCATCCACTGTAAAAGAATTTTTGATGACTCTTTCATATGAGGTAATTTATTCCATTCTACACTTCGCTTCCCCTTTCTTTCAGTGCATTTGTCTTTCTCACTTTTTATTTTATTAATTTTTTTTAAATTCTTCCATTGAGGGGGAGAGGCAGGGTCAAGAATGTAGTGTAAAGGCAAGGACTTGCCTGACACCTTCCCCAAGCCCCTTTAAATACCTTTAAAAATGACTCTAAACAAATTCCAGAACAGCATAATCTATAAAAACATGAAATGAGACAAATTTCTGGCCGAAAGACAGCAGGAAAGATCTGTTGTTCCAGGGGCAGGGAGGAGCCCAGTGCCCAGTGCAGACCTGGCCAAAGAAGCAGGCCTCTGGGCATTGGAATCACCAGTTGTAGTGGTGGTTTCCAGACCTCTCACCCCACATGCCAAAGACAACTTAGAAGGTCACCAGGAATGGTCTGTTACACCTGGTTGAGAGTGGAGTGCAGTCCAGCATTGGTTGCACCAGCACAGTCCTAGCCACAGCAAACCAGGACTGTGCCTTGTGAGCTAGTGAATATGTAGCACCAGCTGCTGTAGCAGCGGAACTCAGAGCACACGGACAGTAAGAGGCTCAAGTAATAGGTCAGAAGGACATTGCAGAGGTCCTTTTGCCAGTGCTAGGGCAAGACTCTGCTGCTTTGCCCATATTGGAATCTAGGTTACAGTCCTGGGTGGTTGTCTCAGGGTGAGGAGAAGCACTAGCACAGCACAGCTTGTGGCCACAGTGGAGGGGGAATTCCTCACAGTTCCAGGGCAGAAAAGAGTACTTGGGTTGCTCATAAGCCAGAACACACTAATAAACACCTCTCCTTTGATCACATCACCTTGCAAGAACTGAAAACTTACAGATCTCTAAAAGCATCTCTGAAAACAACTGCACAAAACCCCTGTGTTTGCAACACTTCACCCTCTACCCTGGAAAAACAGCTCTACCTTAACAAAGTATGTAGAAGTCACTTATGTATCTGTAAAAGAAGGAGATAACAGCAATTTTAAAAAATCAAATATTCTAACAGAGTGCAATCCAAAGATATACTAATTTGAAAAAAGGAATGATGATAGGAAAATACTAAATCTTTATTTTCTGTAATTGAACTATTATGTTTCTATAAGAGCAAAAAACTTTGCATGTATGGTAAAATCACTACACTTTAATATACAATAATCGCCATTGTGAGGTGAAGTGTTTCTGGAAGTGTTCATTGTCATTGCATGGCTTGATGGCATGTGCAGTGCATTTTGTATGTTCAGAACAAAGGCTATAGTGAAGCCATGTGATGCAATATGGGCAAGCACTGCCAGAAATGCTTCTGATTCATTACGCATTTTATTTTGAATTAATTTTTGGTCTTTCAGAACCCTTTTACTATTGCTAATTTTTTGACCCCTACATTCAACCAAACAACCCAATATGGGTCACAACCTACAGTTTTTAAAATGCTGATATAGATCATTTTATATTTATATGAAAGTTATGTAAAGATTATATATCTGCATATATATATACTTTTGATTTCTTTATTGATAAACTACCTGTTCATACCCTTTAACCATTTATGTATTTGAGAATGACTCACATTATTATATATGTAATTGTGTGCATGTGTGTGTGTGTGTGTGTGTGTGTGTGTGTGATATGATTCCATTACTTGAAAAACTGTCCATAAAGATTTTCTCCCAATTTTCTGTTTTTTTTCTAATTTTGGCTACATTGGTTTTATTTGCAGAAACCTTTTTTTTCCTGGGGGGTAGGGTGGTCAGGGATGACTAGTACCTCTGGTGTGAGGGCTGCTCCCCTCTTTTTAGGGCTGTTTTCCACCTTTGGTGATCACCTGTTCCAACAGCCCTTGCTGTTCTAACTCTCACTTGTGGCTCCAAGAAGCCGTAGCATGTGCGGTGTTCACAACCTGATAAACCATTTCAGCAGGTGGGGTAAACCACATTAAGGGTAACCAAGGGGTCACAAACCAATCAGTGAGGTAGGGGGTGTCTACCCCAAGCATGTGAAGGGTTCTCTTGGTGGAATGGGCAAATGAGCACAGTTTGTTCCAATGGCAATGAAGGCAGCTGAAGCAGGTGCTGTGGAACTTTTAGAGCTTGGTTAGACATCAAAGATGCCAAGTTCATGCATTGTATCTTGAACCATCTCCAGTTGTCTTCACTCTCTCCTGCCACTGGACTGTGATGTCCCTGGAGGAGAGAGTGAGGCCAATGACTTTGTGCAAGTTGGACTCATTTAAATCCAATTTACACATGAATCAAAAGACATCACCCAATCCCTTTTACCATTTTTATGTAACTCAAATTCTTTTGGCAACAGGCAAATAATGAAGCAGCAGATACAGACACACTGAGAGCTGTAGTCACAACCCTGCCTACAGGCAGCTTGGGCCATAAGGCAATCTTCTCACTAGAAGCAGCAGTAAGATATGGCAATCTCCCTGGTGTCTGAGCAGCCTTTTAAGGATCACAGTGCTCACCTCTTGGTATGAGAAAGGAGCTAGAAAAGGTGCCCCAAAAATGTCTGGTACCCCAATCGTGTTCTGATTAGTGAGGTAGGTTGGGATCCCACCTTCTGGTAGGAACACAAAGTACAAAAACATCTGCAAAGATCATTGCATTTACCATTGGTACAAGGAATGTGCACACACTTGTCAACAATACAAAAACCAGTAGCCCTGAAAGAAGAACTGCTCTTGTTGCAAGAAAACTCAGCAGGTATCATAGTCAAATAGCAGCTCTGAGTGAAACAAGACTGGCAAATGAAGGCCAGCTTACTGAAGTTGGAACTGGACATACATTTTTATCTGGAGTGGCCTCAATGAAGGGGAGTGCTGGGAAGCTGTTGTATGTTTTGCAATCAAAACTAATCTAATTTGTATGCCTACCAAAAAGGAGTGAATGCTAAAGCTAACATTTCTATCACAATATTGAATAACAGTGGTTATGAAGGGCATACTTGTTTTACCTGATCTTATTGAAGGTGCTTCTAGCTTAGCTTATCCCCATTACATATTGTTTGATGATGGTTTTAGACAGATACTACTTAACATTTTAAGGAAAACTCCATTTCTTGCTGTGCTCTCTACTGTTTTTAAGAGGAATGAATGCTGTATTTTTTCAAAAGCTCTTTCTCCATCTACTGAGATAATCACATGATTTCTGTTAATTTTGTTATAGATATGGTCATTTATCCTGATAGTTTTCCTAATATTGAACAAGTCCTGCATTCCTGGCATAAATCCCACTTGGTCATAGTGCATTATCTTTATAACACGTTATTGTAACCTTTTTGCTACTATGTCATTTAAAATTCTTGCATCTATGATTGATTTTATAAGAACAGGGAGAGACTTGCATGAAATAATGAAGCATGAAATGACCAGAACCAAGAGAATCTTGTATAAAGTAACAGCAATAGTGTTCTAAGAACAACTTTGAATGACTAAGTTATCTTCAGCATCATAACTATTCACATCAGTTACGAAAGATCTATGTGTCAACAAGAAAACCCTGAAAGAAGAGACAATAAGAAATATCCCATTTCAAATAAGCGTAAAGAGTATAAAATGCCTGGGAGTACATCTACTAAAACAAACTCCAAAACTACATGAATATGTAACATTTCTGATATATATGTGTACATATATAGAGAGAGAGTTAGATTTTACTCATTGCAAAAAAACTTAAATTGTTCATGGTGAGAAAAACAAATATAATAAAAATGACATTTTGACAAAAACTAATTCATTTATTCAATACCAACTCAAAAAATTACAAAATATATTTACTAAGCTAGAAAAAATACTAAGAAAATTCATTTTGAAGAAAAAAGATAAAAAAGCTATTAGTAAACAAAATGGAAAATAAGGTTTAGCAGTGTCAGAAGGTCAATGCAGTAATCATTAAAACTATCTGTTACCGGCTAAGAAATAGAAAAGTAGACCAGTGAAACAGAGTAGACATACAATACCCTGTAGCAAATGATTACTAAAACCTTTAGTTTGACAAATGTTTTGGAGAAAGAATATTAGGACAGCTGGAAAGCAGCCTAGCAGAAATTGGGCACAGATCAATATCTGACACTCTTTGCTGAGATAAGTTAAAATGGATACGTGACATAGCTACAGTATGATAGCATCAGAGAATGAATAGAACATAAAACATACTACCTATCAGATTTATGACTAAGACAACAATTCATGAGTAAACAAAAGACGGAGGGCATTATGAGGTATTAAATGAAAAAAATTCCATTATATTAAAGTCAAAAGGATTTGTACAAAGAAAACCAATGTAGCCAAGGTTATAAGGAAAATAGAAAATAGGGAGAAAAAATCTTTGTAGATGCTCTCTTAGAAAAAGGTATCCTATCTCATATATTTAGTGACTTTGTTAAATTTATGAAAAAGCAACTCATTCCAAATTGTGAAGTGGTTCAAGGATATGAACAGGCAGTTTTTGAATGAAGAGATCAAAATCATATGCAGTTCTATGAAAAAAAGTTCTAAATCATCACAGATGAAAAAATGCAAATAAAATTAACTTTGAGGTAAATTTTAAACCTAGCAGATTAGGTAAAATGGTAGAAGAAGAATCTATAAGCTAATATGGGATGGGATGTAGAAAAGTGGCACAGTAATTCACTGTTGGTGGAATTGTAAACTGACCCAACCATTTTGGAGACTAATAAGGAAGTTTGCTCAACGAGTTCTAGAACTGTGTATACCCTCTGACTCAGCAATATGACTATTAGGTCTGTTTCCCCAGGTGACTAAGAAAAAAGGGAAAGAACTCAGCTGTCTCAAAATAATTACCGCAGTTCTCTTCATGTTCTCAATGAACTGGAAATTGAAAAGAGGCCTGCTAATCAGAGAATGGCTTAAGAAGTTTTGGTATTTCACTGTGATGAAACACATGTTATGAGAAATGATGAGCTGCTTGATTTTTAAGAATGGGGGAAGTAATGAAAAATTCAGTGATTGGAGTGGAGACAATATTATACAAAGTACCGACGATAGTGTTCTCAGAATAACATTAAATGACTAAATCATTTTGAGTATGATAAATGGTAAAATCCATTACAAGAACATCCAGAGAAGGAACCAATAAACAGAAGTAGGTATACTATAATTTTACATGCACACACACACACACACACACACACACGCACACACAAACATACTTGCGCCTAATGATAGCCTTCTGCAGAGCAGGGTAAGGAGGAAGAAACAATAAAATGTGCACTTCAGAAAACAAAATTTAGAAGGAAACATAGGAAAATAGGGTAGCTTTGAAAATGATGTGTAGTAGTTATTACAAAGTTGTTGGGTTGTTTTTTAAGTAAACAGTGTGAAAGAGAAAATGGAGGTTTTATGTTGAATCCATTTTTTATGTTATACTCTCGACTCAGAAATGGTCTTTTCAGTCTCTTTGTATTTAATTCAAAATGAATCCAAATGCAAAAGAAAAAAGGAAATCTAACAAAGTTTTGTTCATGATCTGGGGCAGAAACTGGCACATGAAATTTCAAACTCTGAGGGTTTTAATATCTATGGTGAAAATGAAAATTTCAGTATAGATAAATAATCAAATGTACCAAATTAGAAACACCCACAAACTACAAACTACTTACACTATTAATTAACCTATATCTTTTCCTCTTACTCTATGTTTTTGTATTTAGTCATTTTTCAGTCACCTGACTTCAAAAAACATCAAAAATACACACTTCCAAAATGAATCCATTTAATTTTCAGAGAAGAGAACATCCAAACCACAGCAGTGCAAATGAGGTCAAATACCCTGAAACCACAAGATAAAAGGACATGGTTACACATTAAATGAAATCCCTTAAGGAGATATTAGTTGATCCTAGGAGAAATCATACAATTGTTTATACTTAAAGAGAGTTGGGAAAATGTTTTAAAAGGAATTCTCTATTTTGGCAATTCTCAATTTCAAGATGGAAGAAGAGATAAACCAAGAGAGATGAAATTCTAAGGCTTTGGGAAATATTTGTCAACAAATGCTCAAAAGTTCAAAAATATCAGAACATTTATTTACCTGAGGAGCCATTGAAAAATCCCAGACTCAGTAACTGAGAAAAATCAAAGAAATATTGTCTATGATCCTCTTCATGTTTCTGGCAATTGATATTTAAAACATTACCAATTTTGGGATCAAAGGTGAAAAAAAGAAATCCTCCATAGAGAAAAATAAGCATTTCAAATGAGAACCTCTCACTATACACATCATACTGAATTATATAACAAGAACTGCTTAGCTCAATGTGTCTCCATCTTTCTCTCATTCTACCTCTCTTTGGACTTATGTTTTGCTCACAAAATACTGCATTTTCTCAAGCCAATTTATGTCTACTAACCCTGAAAAACACTCATAGGAATAAAATTATGAAGTGTCAGGTAAGCATGTGCAAAATAGAAACTAATGTCTAATACATTGAGGAAATCAGTAACATAACATAACAATGTAACCTGCCACATACAGAAATGTTAACATTTTCTTTCTGTAACTTTCCTGGAATCATTGAAAGTCTAATCCCAATACATCATGTGAAGATGGATTCAATAACCATTGAGAAATCCAGATGTACAAAGATAAAATAAAAATTAAACTTCAAATCTGGGGGAAAATGACGATAAATTAATTGCAATTTTACGTAAAAGATACAAATTCTAGGGAAAATGCAAGAACATGTTGGAGCACAAGGAAAAAAACATATCCCCCAAATGAAGACCTATCGAAGTAAAAGAAATAAAATACCATTAAAATGCTAATGTGAAAATGCTGAATTATTAAAATTACAGAAATGAAGAAAATGAAGATTTCATATTGGGATGGCTTCTGAGAACCTGAACAACATAGTAGATTGCCACAGACAAAATTGCAGTGATGAACCCTCTAGGAATAATCATTGAATCGAGAGTAAGTACATACTCTGTGGAGGAAACAGACATATATTTCGTCAGTCTCTTAGATGACAGACTTCACTTTGAGAAGAAGCCACATCCCAGATTCTGGCGCAGATAACTTCCAAAAAGAAACTCAAAAGACTTCACTTCCAAAATAATCAATTTGAAGTTTCAGTGTAGAAAAATTCAAAACCAGAACTAGCCAAAGAGGTGAAATACCATCAGGCACAAACTCAATGGAGATTTATCATCAGTTATGCGTACCAATTAAACTTAATTCCTTAAGGAGATACTAGTTCTTTCTAGAAGTCTATTCCATAAAAACATTGGGAATTTTTATAAAAGGGTACAATAGCAGTGCTATTGCTGGGTCACAGGGTATGCGCCATTTTATAGCCCTTTGGGCATAGTTCCAAATTGCACTCCAGAATGGCTGGATCAGTTTGCAAGTCCATCAACCATGCATTAGTGTTCCAATTTTCCCACATCTCCAACATTTATCATTGTCCCGTTTTGTCATGTTAGCCAATCTGATAGGCGTGATGTTGTTTTGATTGCATTTCTCTAATCAATATTGATTTAGAACATTTTTTTATATAACGATAGATAGCTCTAATTTCTTCCTCTCAAAACTTCCAGGCTCCCTTTCTGTGAGGTAACTAACTACACTCACAATACCCTGAGGACGTCTGCGCCGGGTGTTATTGCTGTACCTTGGGGCCTTTGGGACTTTCCATGTTGACTGCCCTGAATCCAGAATTGGCAAATTTCAGAGCTGGAGAGGACCCAGTCCAACCTAGAAACCATAGCATGTTGTCTCAGACAAACTGAGACCTAAGAAGGACCTTACCTTAAAAAGGCAAAGGTTTTCCCACTGCATCTGGGGCCATCTCCAGTCATCCTAACCAATGGTTTCTCACTGGACTCAGATGACATTGGAGAGAAAGTGAAACCAGTGACTTTGCATAGCCCTGCCTCACTTAAATCCAATTCACTTGCAAGTCATTACCCTCCTGATGTCCTTGGTCCTTTTTGAGAATGAAGGTTGTACAAGAATCTGTGAGCAGTAATAGCTATCCCACTGGTTAACCAACTGGTCAGCTGCAGTGGGGCCATGCTTCATCCACCTTTTTTCCATCCTTGCTTGCTTCCTTGCTTCTTTCTTCTTTCTCTCTGCCTTCATTTCCTTCATTCTTTATTTCCTTTCATCCTTCCTTTCTTCATCTTTCCTTCCTTGCTTCCTTTTCTTCCTTTACTCATTCCCTTCTTCTTTTATTCCTTCCTTTCCTATCTCCCTCTGCCCACTTAAAAAATCTTACACTTGCATGTGTAAGTAATGTTAATGTTAATTGCTTAACCCTCACCACATATCATGCGGTTTGGGGGGCTAGAATTTTTAGCTCTTCCTGACTTCTTCATTCTATCACATTTCCTCAAAGTTGAAGCAATTATCTTTTTTACGCCACGTAGTTTCATTTATGATTTCTGGAACTAGAGATCTGGAAAACCAAGTTTTGATAAAGCCTATTGCGATCCAAATAGACCTACCTGACTATGTCTTAAACCCAAATCACTCTGGAGCTCACTTCTTGACCCATGATAGATCCCAGCCCAAGCCTGACTTTGTCCTTGTTTGGGTTTTGATGGCTCCGAGCGAGTATAGATAGCAATTGTTTCTTTCTGTGAGGGTCTTCTCCCAGATTGGTTTTTACTTTTTCTTTTTGAGTGGGCAAACTACGGTGTCTTTTGCTTCATTCTTCTTTTTTTTTACCTAACCTGAAATCACTGAATCACTGAATGTGTATTGTGACACCTAGATCTCCTTATGGCTTCTGGGGACATCTCCAGTCTCTTGACATATGTCTTGCCTCTGGACTGAGATGCACTGGAGGAGACAGTGAGGCTGATGACTTTGCAAAGCCTTGCCTCACATGAATCTGGATGTTGCCCGCTTTGGGAACAAAGGATGAACAACTCTCTGTGAGTTGTAGTAGATGTGCCACTGGGGACCCAACTTGCCAGTCCCAATTGGGCAATGTGGCTCACTTCCTTCCTTTTTCCTTCCTTCCTATCTTTCCCTCTGTCCTCACGAAGAATCATACTTTAGGTTTGGCCACTCTTCCCAATGGAATATAAATTTTGGTTGCTCAAATTTCACAAGACATCGTGGAGTGTGGGCTTAAAATTTTTTTCTCTTCCCTACTTTTTGTATTCTATCCTTTTTTCATGAAAAACTGGGACAATTAAGGCTTCTGTCTCATAACATTTCATCCATGACTTCTTAAACCAGAGCTCTGAAAAGCCAGGCATTGATAAAACCCATTTGGTTTCAAATAGAGCTGCTTGACTGTGCCTTAAATCTAAATGTCTCTGGCTTTCTCTTATCGGTCAATAGTCGATCCCAGCCTCAGCCTGACTTGTCTCCGTGTGTCCAAATGTTGTAGTTGCTCTGCCCAAGGGAATATAAATTGATTGCTTAAAACTGGAAAGACAGCTTTGGGTTTGGTGGCTGACTTTCTTTCCTTCTCTTCTCTACTTTTCTTTGTTTAACTGGGACAACAATCATGTTTTTAATCCATGTAGTTTCCTTAATGATTTCTTGATCTAGAGCTCAGGAAAACCAGACTTTGACAATGCTGATTGGGATTCAAATGGAGCTACTTGACTATGCCTTCTCACTCTGTCTCTCATTTCCTAGGCCATGATCGGTCCCAGCCCACGTCTGACTTGGTCTTTGTGTTTTGGTGGCTCAGAGTGTAAATAGCAATTGTTCCTTTTCTGGCCAGAAACCCTGAGGGTCCTCCCCTCCAAGATTGATTTTTCTTCTCTTTCCTTGAGTAGGTAAACCAGACCATCTTTTGCCTCGTGTTTTACCTAGCCTTAAATCACTGGATCCCTGAATGGGTGTTGTGTCAGAGAAACCTGGAAAAGACCTCAGCTTTAAACGGTAAAGTTCTCCCACTCTAATTGGGGCCATCTCCAGTCGTCCTGACTTATATCTTCCCACTGGATTCAGATAACCCTAGAGGAGAGAGTGAGGCTGTTTACTCTGCACAGCCCTGAGTCACTTGGATCAGACATCGACCTCCTGATGTCACTGGTCTTTTTTCAGAATGAAGAGTAAATAATAGCAGCAACAACAACCAACTTTCTCCAGTCCTTCCAAAATGCCTCTTTCTTCTTTCTTTCCTTGATTCCTTCTATCTTTCCTTCCCCCTCCCTCCATACCCCTCTTTCTCCAGCTTTCTTTCCTTCATTCCTTCCTAACTTGCTCTTCCCATTTCTTCCCTTTACTCTTCCATTCATTTCAAATTACTGTCTCTTTTACCACATACTCTCCTTGTCTACACAGCTTATTTTTTATCCTTTTTCTCCTTTCCTTCCTGTTTTTTTATTGCCTCTTATTTTAAGCAATTTGTTCCATTTAAAGACTTGTCTTGTTACATTTTTCATTCTTTTCTTCCTCCACCGCTTACCCTCAACCCTGCTACAACCTGCCCTTCCTACCTTTCTTCATTTGTTCATTGTCTCTCTCCTTCTCCCATTTCTTCCCAAAATCCTCCCTTTTTCCTACTTACTTTCATTCTTCCTCTTATCCTTCCACAAATGTCTTTCCAACCTTCTTTCCTTTCTTCCCAGATTTCTTCCTTCCCTTGTTTCCTTCCTTTCTTGTCCTTTCTACACTGCTCCGACAAATGCCTTTCATTCCTTCTTATACCCTCCTTCCTAATGCCACTGTTATTTCTGCTTTGTTTTTTCTATCCGTCCTTCAATATTGCACAAATTCCCCCTTCATTCCTTCTATCCTACTTTAATTTCATCCTCTTTTCTGTCCTTCCCTCCATCATTCCTTCTTTTCATCCTTCATACATTTCTTCCACAAATGCTTCCTTCACCTGTCCTTCTTACCTCTTTCCTTTTTCATACCGTCTGCTTTCCTCACTTCCTTCTTCCCTTTTTCGTACATTCCTTCCACCAAATGCCTTATTTTTTATCTACCCTTCCTTTTTTTCCTTACTTCTTTCCTTGCTCCCTCTTTTGTATATTACATCTTTCCTTCCTCCTTCTAATTCTTCCACAAGTGCTTCTTTCATTCCCTATATTCCACAAATGCCTTTCTTTTTTTTCCCTTTTGCCTTTCCTCTCTCCCTTTTCTTCTTAAGGTTTCCCCTCCTCCCTCTTTCTCCCTGTTCTTTCTTCCTCCCAACCTTCTTTCCTTCTTCCCTAATTTGGTCCTTTCCTTTGATTTTTTTACGTTCATTCCAAATTGCTTTTTCTTACTGCATACTTTCCAAGTTTACCGTCTTTATTTTCAATCCTCTCTTACTGCCTGTTTTTCGTTTTTTCCTATATGCTATTAAAAACAACTGATGTAAATTAAAAATGCTTTTGTTTTTATATTCATGATTCCTTTCTTCATTTCTACTTTTATTACTTCCTCTCAATCCTCCTTCCTTTCTATTCTGCTCCTTCTTTGATATCTTCTAATAGTTTCTTTCCTTCAACATTCCCCCTCTCCGTCTGCCCCATACTTCCTTACTTCCTTTTCTTCCCTCTTTCTTTCCTTTCCTTCTCTTTTCCTTCATATTCATCCATGCATGTCCTTCTGATCTTCTTCTCTGGCCATCCATCCATCCATCCATCCATCTTCTTTTCCTGTACCTACTGAACCATTTATCCATCTAACTGCCCAGATATTCCTCTATCTAGCCATCTGTCTTTGTATGTCTCTGTCTTTCCACCAGCGCATCTCTCTGTATTTCTGTCTTTCTTGGGCCTTTCTACCTATCTTTCTTTTTTCTCCCATCCATCCATGTTCCTTTCTATCCAGATTCTTCTAGTGATCTAGCCACACACCATACATCCATGTCTTTCTCTTTATATATGTGTCTTTCTGCCATTTTCTGTCCATCTTTCATCTTTCCTTTTCTCTCACCTATCCATTTTTCCATTCATTTATCTGTCTCTGCTTCTGTCAAGCACTCTGAAATTCTCTCTTTTTATCACTTCCATATTTTCCATCTCTTCTTCTTACTGTTTCCCAATCTGCATGCAATTTTCTGTCTCCTTTTCTATGCCTCTCTATACACACACATAAAATACTCCCCATCTCATCTTTCTCGCCATTCTTCCATATATACTTTTATTCTTTTCCATCAATCTGCTACTCTCTCCTTGTATGTCTATCAGACAATTTTTAAATCTATTTATCAACTATCTCTCTTATAATCTACCCATATTCATGCCCAGCTGCCTATCCACCTTTCTAAGCGCCTAACTATTCTTCCATCCATCCATCCCTCTTTCTACTAACCAACCTGCAACTTTCTATCATCTATTTACCCATTCTCCATGCCCATACTTTTGGCCTATAGAGAGGGAAACACAGATGCTTAGGTGGATACACAGCTATTAAGATAGGTCAGTGGATGTCTACCACCTATTTACCTCTCATCTACTAACCTACCTTAATACCTGTGTATCCACCTAAGCACATACGTATCCCTCTCTATGAATCTATCCATTCTTCAATCAGTCCATCTATTTTTCTGCCAATCAGCCTGAAATTCATAGTTTCTTTCTTTACAGAAACACACACACACACACACACACACACATACACACACGGATTTCATTAACCATAGGTAAAGCAGTACAATGCCTTGACAAATAAGGTTGCTACCCATAATGGAAAATTATGTTATTAGTTAGTTCATGTTAGAAATGTACATGTCTTCCTTACTATCTACTTATTTTTATGAGAAATACTTAGACATGTGGGCAAAGAATTAATTATTTGTATTTTTTAAAAGTTGTATTAAAAACTTAAAACCTAACCTTTTAAATCTGCAACGATGAAAATGGCAATATCTCTCACCTAAGACTTTTGTTCTTTAACATTATCGTAAATGATTTAGAAAAAGAATATAATAAGAAAATAACTCCAGGTACCCAGATGACACCACAGGAAAATGGTAGAAATTCTCTTCATATTGTCAAACAGACACATGTGCGTATTTGCCAACTGACTTCATTAGGGAATAATTATAAATAAATAATAAAATAATAAGATATTTGGGTAGCATTTTAAAAGAGAAAAACACTCACATTTTACTTAAAAGATGGACTCTGAGAGGCTCATCATTACCTCTTCCTTGAGGATATCAGCCCAATGTTTAGTTATGAAAAAGATTTTTTAAAAAAATCACCAGAAATGAGACTAAAAATGAAACAAATTTAGAAAAGAGAAAATGAAGTGATCATCTTAAGACAGAAATGGTGAAATCAAAGCATATCAAAAGGTACCTGATGAGACATAAACTATATCATCAATAATTTTACCTATTTTTTTAAAATTAAGGATTGCTGACTGATTTTTCTTCATGCAAGAATAAGCCTTCTGTGGCAGTTTGCCACTTGTTAAAACAATATGCCAAGCACTGGTCCTGGAGTCAGGAGGACTGAGTTCAAATCCAGCCTCAGACACATAACATTCACTAACTGTGGGACCTTGGGCAAGTCACTTAATCCCAAATGCTTCACCAAAAAAACCAACAAACAAAATATGCCATGTTTTTGAAACTAGAGAAATTACATTCCTTTTAAATCTCATTCAGGTCAAAATCTATTACAACAAATACCACTGCTAGGAAAAATTCTCTATGAAAAAATAGCCAATAGCCCACTTATTTAAAAAAAATATTTAATACAAACAAAATTCTAAAATCACAAAAGAATTTGGATAACCCTAAGGAATTTGCTGCAATAGAGTTTAACATGGTCTCAATATCTGAGAAACTCTTTTCCTAATAGATGATTTTTTTATGCTTCCTTCAAAGTTTAATAGAACTAGCATTTGAATTGAATGAACAGTTTACTCTCATGTTCTTTTTATTTTATTAAGGGAAAAAGGGTGTACTGTTAACATTAAAGGAAGAACAATGATAAAACTAGTAAAAATATCTTATACACGGCTAAACTAAATTTTATTACAGGCATGACAATCACATAAGTCTATCAACATATCCAACTAACATCTATCATTATTATGAATTGTAAAAACCAATTCATTTTTTTACAGTCTGTAATCTTACTAGCGTCCCTTAAACAATAAGAGCACCTGAATTGGAAACATTTAAAATCTATTTTCTACTAAATTATTTTAAAACAAAAGTTAATATATTGCTAATGACCAAACTTCACAAATGTGAATTAAAACATATACTGAAGGAGAAACATTGTATTAATCCTGTTTTCTAAAACCACTTTACCAAATGGAATAATATACAAAGTATACAATCTTCACCCAAGGAAATAAAAGTTATATAATTTTTCCTAAATGTTACACTTTAGTTTAAGTATGTAAACCTTTTTTTTTTGCATTTTTAGGACTCCACTTAACTACACTGTATTCCTTTCGCTTTCAAACAATTTTTTTCATAATAACCAATGTTTTCTAAATTGATTTTATAAGCCAAAATCAATGGGAAGCAAACAAAGTAATTAGGCAATGACTGTCACTCTGAATACTACAAAGGAAGCATAAAAAAGACAAGTCCATTCATACTCTTCCTATTTTAAATACAAGGTTTGAAATTCAAGTGATTTTTCTTAAATTCAATGCCTAAAGGACATTAACATTTTAGAATATGAGTAATATATTTCTTATTCACTTAGGTAACTAAATAACACCAATACCTTATTTGTGGGAAAAAAATCCAATTCCACTCTCCTCAAAATTTTAACTGTGCCCTTTCATCCCAAGACGAAAAATAAGTGATAAGGAATTTTTATTTTAGGAAAACAGACCTTGAGTTCTTCATGCTACTCAAAATAGTAATATAAGTAAAAGAAACTGAAATTTTTGTAATAGTGCAGCTTTCTTGCCAGTTGCCGTGGCAGACTTAACAAACTATGAAAACTTAACATGGCAACAGAAACATGGCATCATAAAATGGTGCGGTAATAGATAAAACTAGACCAAGAAGAAACAAGAGCTTCTGAAAGAAGGTCTGCAGACAGGTCCAATGCTTGTCCATGGAACTCAGTGTCATGCACTCAGTGTCATGCATGGTGGAGCAGTTTGCCCATTTGGTAAGTCAGGATGTTGACGGAGGGCAAGATATTCAGCATAGCTCATAGTCATCTTCTCACTGCGGTACCTTAACGTCAAAAAGTGAAAAGAATAAAACTATCAAAATAAATACTTCACAAAAAAGGAAAAAAAGATCTGACTTTAGAATCCTTTTGTTAAAGAGGATCATACCTATTTTAAATTCAGGTTTAAGTCAGGGGAGCTGTATACACAACTAAGGGAGACTCCCTCTAAATTTCTACTTCTTGGATTATTTTCCTTTTTTACCTTTTCTCTGTTTTTTTTCCTCTTTCTCCCTTTCCTATCTCACTTTCTTTTGTCTCTGCCTTTCTAAAGATTTTTAAAAATCCAAACTGTGGAGCCACCAATAAACGCAAGCATTCAAATACAACACATTAAAAACAATAAACTCTGTCAGATTAAGAGGAAAAGGGGAAATGACAAAAGGGTCCAAAGCATGTGTAGAGGGAACTCATCAATCAACTTAAATTTTTAAAAGACACAGAGAAGATGGAAGCAAGAAGGAATCCAAGTCAAAATTTTAAAACCTCAGGTATATCTTCTAAGAATAACCTCTGCCATCGCCACTCTCACTCGTTTTCATTCTCTTCCTCTTCACTGCATCGTTCCCTATTGTCTACAAACGTAACTGTCTCCTCATCCTGAAAATCCCCTATGGCTTCCCACACCAATTTCTGTCCTATTTCAATTCTGCCCTTTGTGGCTAACCTCCTTGAAAAGATCATCTACAAACAGTGCCTCAACTGTCTCCCCTCTCTTTCCTGCGTCTCACGATTTCACTGTTTTCACCCAAACTTCCCTTTTTAAAGTCACTAATCATCTTTCAGTTACAACATCCAATAACCTTCCTTTGTTTTTTATACCTCTGCAGGTTTTAATACTGTGACAGATACTATGATCTGTCCTTCCTGGTAATCTTT
This sequence comes from Vombatus ursinus, assembly GCF_900497805.2. Classification (NCBI taxonomy): domain Eukaryota; kingdom Metazoa; phylum Chordata; class Mammalia; order Diprotodontia; family Vombatidae; genus Vombatus; species Vombatus ursinus. The sequence continues at coordinate 28,282 of NW_020954743.1, forward strand.
TGTCTCTGGGATCTGGGGATACCTCCTCTTTCCTGGAATTCCTCCATCATATCTGATCTCTCTCTTCTCTGTCTCCTTTACCGGATTTTTACCCAGCTCATGGGACAATGATAAGATCAGAAGCCGGACTGTTAGGCAGATGAGTGAGAAAGGCTACCTTACTTTAGAGGAGACAGGATGGAATGGAAACATTTGGGCAAGCGGAGGAGTTAGCCTTGGTAAGGAGCCAGGCCATTTCATCATACAAGACTTTGGTGATTATTATCCCCCTCGTTCAGTCTTCCAAAAGTATGCTTAGTATTTCCTGCTTGATCCAGCTTCTTAAATTTCACTTTTTCTCTCTCAGATATGACAGTGTCTTTCTTTTCTCAAACTGGTTAAGGCCTAACCCAATCTCTCACACAATCTGATTCATGGAGAACGTAGATACACCTGTTTGAGTTTGAGGGAAACAAATGTTCCCCACAAAAGTTAACACTAAGAACTAGGAAAAAGACCTACAAGGTTTAGTTAAACAAATTCTCAGTCTGTATTTTATGCCATGCTATTGGTAACAACAGAATGAGTCTGATGAATTTACACTGAAAAAAAGGCCTCCTTCTTTATCTTCAGAGACTTCTTCTCAATGTAGGGAATTATACTAAGATCAGTCTGATCCCACTAGAACACACCTGACCTTTGGAAACTCCTGAGATCTTTAGGTCCCAGGATTAACATGTACTGACTCCAGAGTTGATTTTTCCAATTTCTGTTTAGCCACGTAATGCTGCTGATCAGCCACATACTCCAAGTAGGCCTAAAAAGCTATAAAAATCCAGACTGTACCCAAAGAAATGAAGCTGTGCCTAGTATAAGTCTGCAGGGTAAACCAACTCCCTTACTCCTTGATTGCTCAATCTGTTTTTTAATTTTTTTTGAAATTGAAAAATATCTCTCCCACAATCTCCATTGGAAAGAAAAAAGAAAACTTTTATAACAAATACACACAAGCAAAAGTGATACCCACATTGGTTATGGCTAAAAAATGTCTGATTCAGCACTTGAGTATATTACTTCTTTGTTATGAAATAGTGAATTCTACTCTTGGATAATTACTTTGTGAAAGCAATTACTTCCTGACAAGTAGGAGATAACAGGCAGCTTAGATAGGATGGATATCAGTGAAAAAACACCATTAGATTAACATGAGATAAACTGGAAAGGTAGGAAATGTCTAAGTTGTGCAGTGCTCAAAGGAAATAGTTCATATTTGGATTTCTAGGTAATAGAGAGCCACTTGGATTTACCTGGGGGAAAAGTAGAAAATGTAACAGTCCTATTTATGTTTTAGGAAAATAACTTTGAGTTATGTGGAGGACAGCTAAAAGTGGGAAGAGATGAGGCAGGCAGAAAACTTGGGAAGCTATTCCAATAAATCAAGCAAAAAAGTTATTAGGTTGGCTCTAAGAGTAGGGTAGATTATAGCTGAAGGAAGTTGGAGTATACAGTCGGGTATGGAAATCTATCTTACCCTACAGGAAAAGGGGGGGGGGAAGGTGACAAGAGGGCAGAGGGATGATAGAGGGGAAGGCAGACTGGGGGAGGGGGTAATCAGAAGCAAACATTTCTAAGGAGGGTCAGGGTCAAAAAAGAGAATTAAAATAAATGGGGGGTGGGATAGGATTAAGGGAAATATACTTAGTTTTTCACAACATGACCACTATGGAAGTGTTTTGCATGACTACACTGTGACAGTATAGCCTGTAACGGGGGAGAGACAGAAGGAAGGGCAGATTAGGGGAAGCAGTATGCAGAACGCATGCTGTCTTGGGGTGGGGGAGGGACGAGATGGGGAGAAAACTTGAGACTCAGAATCTTGTGGAAGTGAACGTTGAAAACTAAAAATAAATTAATTAATTAAAAAAAAGAAGTTGAAGTATAGATAGACATAGAAATGGCAACATTTGGCAACTAACTGGATATGTAAGGTACCAGAGAATATGGGTGGGAGGGTGGTGGTGCCCTAGAAAATAGCAAGGGAAGTTCAGAAAAGCATAAGGTTAGGGTAAAGATAATGTAAAATAACAGTGCAATATTCTTCCTCATCTATCAGTCAAGAAGCATATACTAAATACCCACTATGCACCGCGTTAAGAGGCAAAAGGCAGTCCCTGACCTCAAGGAGCTCATAACCTAGTGGGGAAGACAATATACAAACCAAACGTACAAATAAGCTAAATATAGGATAAACAAGATATGATAACATTGGAACTGAGAGGTTTGGGACTTCCTACAGAACCAGGAGGCAAAGATGAAGGAGAGGAAGTGGGGAAATTGTGAGGAGACAGGCGTAGCTGACATCCATTGGGGTGCCCAACCTACATGCAGACACCCTATGGAAAGATATCCCACCTTCAACACAAAAGTTGTGAAAGGACATACTGGAGAAAAATTACCAATTTTAATTTTGTTGACAAACTCTAATAAGATAGTTTTCTGTACATCTCATTTAAGTGGCTTTGGGATAAGTTTCACACAGTTTGATTTGGTAATCTGGTAATGATATGGTAATCAGTTTATTCTAATTATGTTATCTCCTGCATCAACTAGTAAACCAGTTAATCAAAACATCCCAAATAGCTTTAAAAACAAAAATATAGACTTATATACTAGTTACAGGTGAGCTTTTCCTTTACATACCTGGTTAGTTTTATGGTTTTCCTGAATTCATTAGTAATTGCAGCTTTGTAACCTCCTTTCCTTAATAAGGAATCTATGGTCTGATTATGGTCCCAGCCTATTGAGATTAAATCACACGAAATATTAAAATTAAATGTATGTATTTTGGCTTAATTGTTAAAGAATGTTTTTTATCATTTTAGAGTGATATGATTTTTAAATAAGGATTATTACTCATAAAATGAGAAGACCTGAACTGGGGGAGGGGGTCTCCTACTAGTTAGCCCATTTAGTATTGGTGAAGTAACTGAGCTGACTAGCAAAAAGTATAAAGTTGTTGGCTATTTCCCTCTGTTCTGTTACAGAAGCCAACCCAAAGCTGATGAAAGCAACAATATTTTGTACTAATATTTTCTGAAAGGCTGTCACATTTCTTTTCTGCTTTGCTTTACTTCTAACATGAGAGTTGTTTTCTTCACACTTTCCCTTAAGTGGCAATGCCTTAATATCAAACTGTTCCTTTTCATCTAAAATAAAGGTAACTGAAAGCTATTTGTGTAAAATTAAGTATTTATCATATATTAAACCTACAAGCTTTAAATCTAAATCACTGTAGAAAATAATCTAATGCAAATAAAGCCAACTTAAAGATCCAATAGTATGATTAAATGAAAAGAACACTGAATGGAAATACCAATGAGCTCCATAGCTTACAGTCTATTTGGTTTTAGACAGTCTTTCTGAATCCTGGTTTTTATTTTTTTTCTAAGTGAAACAATGAAAGAGATAAAACAGATGATTTCTAAGGTACCTTTCAGATATTAAGCTAAAGATACTTTAATTCAAAAAACACTTTAAAGGCACTTGACATTAAAAGTAGGTATGGCACAATTAGACACGAACTAATACTAACTAAAACGGCATGAGAAAAAATACTGTGCAAAAGAAATTATTCTCAGGCTTCATTGTATAGAATAATTCCTAATAAATCAAGTCTTAGCCAGGAGCCTTAAGACTTGGGTTCTAATTCCGACACTTCCTACCTGAGATCATAATGTAATCATAGTGTAAGATCATAATCTTCTAAAATAAAACTTTACACAAATAAGATAACCCTAGTTGTACAAACCTTATTTTTCATACTTTTGCTTTCAATCTGTCTGAGCAAGAAGGATAAAATGTGTAGAAATCTATGGAAATAATCTGATTTAACAAAAGTGTTTTGGGAACACTGATTATTACAGAAAAATGAAGTTATCATGTATCACAATTACAAAGTCTAAAGCACATTGATTTAAGTTTAGATGTATAACTAAAGGGCAATACTGTATGAAATAAAATGCAACAGTGACCTTGCTCCTTTGCAACCTCTGGTAAGTAGGTAGCAGTTCTTTTTGATCCTTTTTCATTGATGAATTCTATTTTAATGCCATGAACTCCCACCTGAAAGATATTGGTAAACTCATCGATTAATTAGAAAATTAGAAAACTTATTTTAGTAGTTAATCCCCAGAATATGTTTTTATAAGCCATTTAATTATTTGGAACAAAGTTTCAGTTTTCCATTTTGCTATAGTTTCACACTTTCTCTTCTTCGTTAAGTTGGCTCTTAACATTAATTAGTCTTGTAAAATGCTATCTTAAGAAGCAAAAAGAAAGACACTTACTGCACATCGAGAGTTTATCATCTTCATAAAAATAATGTTTGTGAGAAAGGTACAGAGATGGAAAGAGAAAAGAATAGCATCTAAGAAACACCCAGAATTTGTAGGAAATAAAATCCATGTGGTAGGATGACCTCAAACACTTAACAAAGAAATGCCCAAAACTGAAGCAGCAAAACACAAGTGGACCCAACTCCAAATACACAGACTCTTCTAAGTATCTCGTGACTGGACCAGTAAGAAACTAGATAAGTAAAAGCAAAGTTTGTATTGTTATGTTAAGGTACACTCATGAGGAATCCAGGAGGGAAGGAGGAAGCATGACAGAGCATTTGGATAAACAGATCTGCAGTATAAGTTTGGAGAACAGAGACATGATCTAGAAGTGATTGGGGGTTTCAATTACCCAGAAAGAGTAGTTCATAATTTCTTAACTTGCTAAAGTAAATTTATATTGTAGATCTGGTACCCTGGGAAGAGGCTACCACTCCAACACCACTATTTATGAGAGAGGAGAGGAAATCCAGGTGTATGAGAATAATGCTAAGAAACATGTTTCAGCAAAGGATAAAATATTCTCAAAAATCAAATTATGAAGGCACAGTTTGTTCAGTAGGAAAAGTGAGATTTGTTGGAAAAGAACTGATTAATAAGTTTACTTTCAAAAAACATAAAAAGATGAAAGCATAATCAGACTGCTAAAGACAATAAAAGTTTTTGTTTGCTTACTTGTTTTTATCTGTATTTGGTGAAAAGAGATATTCAAGGAAGAGATAAGATAATTGTTTGCAATAGAATGGATGATAATAACTGATGTTTGTTTTCTCTACCAAGAATGACTTATTGACTGGAAATGACAGAACCAAAATAATTAACAGGGAAGTGTAAGCCTAGCTCTCTTTGATTAATTTAAGTCACCTGGACAATGTATGACTGCTTAGTCACTAGCAGTAACATTTTAAAGATTATGGAAAAAAAGCAGAAGCACCACCAGACTGGAGAAACACAAATATATCCATTTTCAAAAATGCAGGGAAAAATGGAATACCTCCTCCTTGTATAAATTCATTTTGTGTGAAATAATTTCCCACATTTTTTCCTTTCCGGTTCTTCTTGCACATTCCTCTTCGAAATACTTTCTGTTTTTCTTTTTTAAATATCTCACACACACAGACACATACCCACACACACACCCACCCACACACCCACACACACACACACACACACACACACACAAAGGAAGAGAAAACAAAGGCATACACAGTAACAGCAATATTGTTTGGTGAAGAACCGTGACTGACTTCACTCTTCTCAGCAATACAATAAACCAAGACAATCCCAAAGGACTAATGATGAACCACACTACCCACCTCCACAGAAATAACTGATATTGTCTGAATACAGTCTGAAGCTTGCTGTTTTTCACTTTTTTTCTTTCGTTCTGTTTTTTTATTCTAATCTTCTTGTACAAAATGCCTAACATGGACATGTTTTACATGACTCCACATGAATAAGCTATACCTGAGCGCTCAGGGGAGGGAGTGATAGAATGGAACTGAAAGCTTTTTTAAAAAAAAATGTTAGAAAAATGTCTTAACATATAATTGGGAGAAAATAAAATGTTACATATTTTTAAAAAGTCTGCTCATCCTACAATGGGAGGGTGCAGTTGGAACACCTGGGGGTAACTGGCAAACAAAGTATATACCTCTCAGAGTTACACGTAGGACACGTATTTTTTTAATATTTTATTTTTTCGCCAGTTACATGTAAAGGCAATTTTTAACACTCATTAAAAAAATTTTGTGATTTCCAAATTTTCTCTCTCTCTCTCTTACCTCCCCTCTTCCCCAAGACAGTAAGCAATTCATGTTCAATCATTTAAATATATTACCATATCAGTCATGTTGTGAAAGAAGATGCAGACCCAAAGGAAAAGAAAAGATGAAAAAAATACAGAAAGTGAAAAATTGTATGCTTCAATTTGCATTTGGACTCCATCAGTTCTTGCTAGAAGATTTATTCTTAACCAAAGAACAGAGAGAGGTACTCAAAAAAGATAAAATAGATAATTTTGATTACTTTAAACTGAAAAGGTTCTGCACAGACAACATTAAAACAATTAGGATGAAAAGGCTAGAATGGGAGAAAAATATTTGTAACAAATTTCTCTGATAAAGGTTTGATATCCCAGGTATATAATCAATCAATAAATATTTTGAGACTATCTTTCAAATAGATAAATGCTCAAAAGATATGAACAGTCCTGAAGAGAAGTGAAAAGTATTCACACACAACCATCCAGAAATACTCCAAACCACCAGTAATAAGACAAATAAAAATCAAAACAACCTGAGGTTCTGCCTCATACCCTGCAAATTGCCAAAAATGACAAAAAAGGCAACAATGGTGGAGGGGTTCTGAAAAGACAGGCACACATATTTTGGTGGCAGAACTGTGAAACAGTATAATAATTCTGGAAAGCAATTTTGCCATTATTGTTCAGTTGTCTCAATTGGGTCTGACTCGTCATGATCCTGTTTGGGATTTTTTGGGCAAAATACTGAAGTGGTTTGCCATTTCCTTCTTCAGTTCATTTTACAGATGAGGAAACACAGGCAAACAATGTTGTACAAGTATTCAGTGTGTGAGACTGAATTTGAACTCAGATCTTCCTGACTCTAAGCCTGGCGCCTATACTATGCCACCTACCTCCCCTAACAAAGCCGTTTGGAGTACAGAAGTAAAAGACTAAAATGTCCATACCCTTTGAATTGGAGTCTCCATTACTGGGTTTATACTGCAAGAAGACCGTAATAAAAAGAAAGGCTCCATATACTCCAAAATATGTATAGCAGCCCTTCTTGTGATCGCTAAGAATTGGAAACAAAGTACATCACCATCAACTGGGGAACAGGTGTTTGGCTAAACAAATTGTAGTACATGAATACAATGAAATGTTACTGTGCTGTAAGAAACGATGTGTGTGAAGAATGTGGAGAAGCATAGAAAGATCTGTATGGACTGATGCAGAATGAAATCAGCAGTAACAACACACCAAAAAAAAATTATAACGATCAAGTGGAACTTGAATGGAGATTAGGTGCTTCCAACTGATTCATCAGTTTGTGAGGGTCCACATACTGCACTGATTTCTGAGCTTTTTTCAATCTGTAGATAAGTTGTGCTAACTTTTATCCTCAATAAAATACTATTTGTCATCAAGGATGGCTCTCTGGGAAAGAAGGGAGATATTGCGGTGTAACATGGGAGATTATGATGATGTAAAAAACAGAAAATATCAACAGAAACTTATTTTTGTAAGTATGTGTGTCCTAGGCACCCCCCTCCACCAAAAATTAATTCTATAAAAACAATTACAGAAAGAAAACGAAGAAAATGAACTTCCTTTCTTTGCTCCTTTTTCTCCTTTTTCAAGACTGGGAATTCTAATGGTGTGGAATATTATATACACTATTAAGATATGTAATGTGCATGTCTGTGCTGTATTAGTAATTAAAGATGGGAAGTTTACAAACATTCGTAATATTGAACCTTTCTGGCAAGAAATATAAACACTTCGGATTTAGGTGGGTTAATTTTCTCTCCTACAACTTGGCTGAAGTTACTGTTCCAATTGGGAAGATGAGTCTTCCTGATTTCAGGACCAGCACTGTATCCACTGAATAACAAGAAACTGTTTCGATTTATTAGTTGACACTTGGGGCTTCTCCATATTAAAAAAAATAAACTGTAATTTCATTTATTTAAAAAACCATTTTGTTCCTTTTTTATGAATCTTATGATCTGGTTATCATTAATGGAACTAGTTTAGTTTTCTCCACAGTAGAACGGTGATAATATTTATACTGGGCCTGGATATTTTTTATAAAGGGATCCATCTAGTTGATTTTCAAATCAATCCCAGTTTCAGTTTCATTCTACAGTAGGGACCAAAAACATCATCAGGAGAAAAAATTACTGAATGCCACATGACAAAAACTGATTCCCTATTCTGGGATCAGGGACAAAGAACCCTAAAATGGGTGACACATGAAAGATGGGATTCTAATCCTTAACTCGACTAGTCTGAAAAATGTTTCAATGGTAGGGATTTAAACTGATTATGGGATTTCTTTTTTGCCTGACATTATTCCAGATCATTGTATTTTTATTCCACATTAAGTAATTCTCTTTGAAATGAAGAGAAGTCTGTTAGTCCTGGAAACAGTTCACAGAAACCCAAAATGCAAAAATATTATATGCCCAAGCTATTGATCTTTGCTTACCTGATGTCCTCAAAAATTAAGCTCTTGCAGAACAACTGTGCTAGAACAAGAAAACAAAAATGAAACCCAAGGGAATTCAGAAATTATTTTCAGAAATGTAGGTAAGTCTAAGCCCAATTCACTGACATTATCTTAGAGCAATCAACTCATTAGATGAAATTAGAATGAGATCTAAAAGAGAGGGAAAGAAAGAAACTCTCAAAAGTAAACCCCCACAGAAAATCCATCAGAGATTTTGTTTTTTAAATTTAAAGCAAGCACAGTACATCTTCCAAGTGCAGGAGATGATACTACAAGAAACAAGAATGCCAGGTAAAGTAGTAGAAGAAATGACAACCTAATTAAAGAAATAAAAGAGGAGAGATAAGGGGTGGAAAAACTAAAAAGAACATCAAGGACTTTTACAAGAACCTTAAAATCTTGACAAAGTTGTGAATACCTCAAAAAAGGTACTAAAAAAAGTAGAACTTAAAAATATAGTAATAACAAGAAAGTTTCTACAACCAAACAAAAGAGACTCTTTACGTAGAGCAAAAAGTGAAATGAAATATTTGCTGTCCTCCTAGAAAAATACAATGAAACAATAAAGGCCAAATATCATATTCCATGGAATCATTAAAGAAAAACTACAGGTTCAGATTCCTTAAGAACCTAGCCAATAGCTCACAAATGTTCAGATTCCTTAACAGTCTGGCCAATATGGCAGATCTTTAACAAACCTTGTCTGTGACTGAGAAAAACAAAGAAAGAAAGAAAAGCTACAAGTTCTGGAACCAGAAGATAAAATGCAGGTTGAGAGAACCCTTAATACTACTGATGAGAAAGTCCATATCTGACTTACCGAGAAATGTGCTTGCCACACTCCAGAGCTCCCAGGTCAATGAGAAAATACTGAAAGCAGTCAGGAAGGGACAGCTCACATATCAGGGAACTCCAGTCAGGATCGAACAGGACTACTCACCACCACCACCACCACCACCACCACCACCAATAACAACAACAAAAGGAAAATTGGGATACAATATACTTGAAAGTAAAAGAAAACCAAGATAATTTATTGTAGAAAATTAAATATAATCATATGGTAGTGGAGGAAAGGATTTTTTAAAACATCTATTGACTTCCAATAATTTTTTATTAAAGAAAACCAATTAGGTAAGTTTTTATGCAAATGCAGAATGGGTAAGATTTCAAAAATATTAATGGAATGAAACTGTACAGTGATGATGCTGAGCTGCTATACTGAATTAGAGGTAGTCAAGATTACTGTCACAAGAGTCTCTCAACGTAGAGCCTCTGAAGATACAACGAGAGAGAGAAGCTCTGGGCCTCAATAGTAGTTGAGTGGTAAAAATAAACAGCCAAGATGTTTCTTATTCTGCAACAAGAGGTGACGGTCCATTAAAGAGCTCACGTATATGACTCAGACCACATTCTCATCTGGGATGAGCAAGAAGAGGTATTATGAAAGAATGATGATGACAGTAGCAGTAGGAAAGATATGAGCATAAAGAGATTGACTCGAATGAGAATTGATTTTAATCTCCATCACCACATACAAAGGTAAGTGGGACAAGATTCAGGGTTTTGGGTCAAACCAGAAATTGCAGAGGAAAGTCAGAGGTGAGACTGAAATTAGATTGTAAGCAATAACTTGAAAATTGCTGAAGATAATTTCTATTTCAAAGAAATAACATAAGCAGGATGTGATTAAAGGAAAAATAAATTAATCACAATGTGAAGTATTTAATGGAAAGTGAGTGCCAGAATAGATTTGAATGGAAATACAATTTTCTTTACACAAAAGACCAATTTAAACACAACAGATCGACAAGGAGGAGCTGAATTTGATCTTTCAAATGAATACAAAAATCAAAGCAGCAATCAGAACTTGAGAAAAGCAAACCAAAAAGGGAATGTGCTTGACAGTGGCAAACAAGAAAATTACATTATGAACAAAGAGGTATTTATAAAACGGGTATTGCAAGTGAAATTCAACAAAGGTAGATTGAGGCACATTTTCTCCGAGATAACATTGTATTAAGAGATGCGCTATCCACCAACGGAATGGGGTAAATAGTTGCCTCAGTAAGCCAACAGACCAAAAACTGAAGATGCAACTCATTTTTATCAGCAGAGTACAAAGAACAGCACAAGGTAGGTACGGATTCTTAAAGCTCTCACAAACCATTACAAGTTAGAAAGGATTCCTGATGCATTAAATGTCTGCCCCCTAAAATCCAAGCTACTTATGTTATATGGAATGGCATATTATTCCAGTTATTCCTTGGAATTATTCATTTTTCAACTACAAATAACTAAAAGCCAAATAAATTGCTATAGGGAAACTAGGCCCTGTCTTGGTGGAAGACATATTTATATCCACAATATTATTATAAATCTGTTAAGCATTGAAATATGATATATATTGGAATGATATAATAATGGAAGAGATCTACTAATGTCTTTGTTGAAAATCTCATTATGGCATATCATTTCTTGTCTTATCATCTCATAGATTTCTACTAACATGTCTCAGCTCTTTATCCTGGAAGTTCACCCCAACCTTGGAACTCACACATCAGAAGTACCCTCCTACCAAAACCTTCATTTCAGGATGATGTCCAGGCCAACTCTGCGTCATTCCTCTACAAGTTTCTGTGGCGTTTTCTCCTCCCTTATCAAAATGGAACCTAGCTGAAGGCAGGGCAACCTTTGTACTTGTATCTGAATTCCCAGCATTTAACCCAGTGCCTAGTACATCATTAGTGCTTAATAAATGATGATTATGTTGCTTACCAAAAGCATGTTAAGAGTGCGTTCATCACTGTTAAGGGTGGCTGTGAGGAAACATTTTTTCTGCCCTATTGCTGGTAATAATAATAACTGCAATTGTCTTTAACAGAACTGTCAATATCAATGGAAATACACATATTTCAAAAACATAAACATACTACAGCAAACTGGAGAGAACTGGGACCTAAGTTTAAATCTGACTTCACAGACTATTTGCTCCTATGAAAAGTCACTTAAAGCTCTGCCTGCCCCAGTTTTCTCAAATATAAAACAGGAATAATAGCGCCTATCTTTAAAA
>NW_020954743.1:40086-40406 GCF_900497805.2 Vombatus ursinus
TGGCCCTGGAGTCAGGAGGACCTGTGTTCAAATGTGACCTCAGACACTTGACACTTGATAGCTGTGTGATCGTGGGCAAGTCACTTAACCCTCAAGTGCCTCACCAAAAAAAAGAAAGAAAGGAAGGAAGGAAATGCTCCCTATAGAAAGTGGGATTTCAGTTGGAACTTAAAGGAAGCTACAGAAGTCAATAGTTGCAGCAATGGAGGGAGAATGTTCTCGATCAAATTATAATATCTGTAAAGTGCTTACTAAGTGCATAGCACACAGTTATTGTTTATCTGTCATTTACAAAGAGGGCCAATGATAGCATGAGGTGA
>NW_020954744.1:0-76 GCF_900497805.2 Vombatus ursinus
TTCAAGAAATGATCAAGGAAAACTGCCCTGATATTTTAGAACCAGAGGGCAATATAGAAATGGAAAGAATGCACCA
>NW_020954744.1:208-845 GCF_900497805.2 Vombatus ursinus
GGAGGGCAAAGGAGATAGGATTACAACCAAGAATCACCTTCCCAGCAAAACTGGGTATAATTCTTCAGGGGAAAAAATAGTCATTCAGTGCAATAGAACACAATCAAGCATTCTTGATGAAAAGACCAGAGCTGAATAGAAAATTTGACTTTCCAATAAAAGACTCAAGTGGAACATGAAGAGGTAAACAAGAAAGAGAAATCATAAGAGACTTACTAAGGTTGAACTGTTTACATTCCTGCATGGAAAGATGACATTTGTAACTCACCAGACCTTTGTCAGTGTTAGGGTAGTTGGAGGGAAAAAAATTATATATATATATGTATATATATATATATATATACAGATAGATAGGTAGATAGATAGATAGATAGATAGATAGATAGATAGATAGATAGATAGATAGATAGATAGATAGATAGATGAGGGCACAGGGTGAGTTGAAGTTGAAGGGGTCATATCTGGAGAATAAAATTAAGAAGTGAGAGAGGATTATGCTAGGAGAAGGAGAAAGGGAAAGGTAGAATGGGGTAAATTATCTCACAAAAAAAAACAGAAGAGAAAGGACTCTTACAGTGTAGGGGAAACAGGGGAAGGTGAGAGGGAATGAGTGAATCTTATTCTCATGGAATTTGAG
>NW_020954744.1:923-1030 GCF_900497805.2 Vombatus ursinus
AGGAGGGAATAACATACACATTCAATTGGGTGTAGAAATCTGTCTTACCCTACAGGAAAATAGGAGGGGAAAGGGACAAGAGAGTAGAGATGTGATAGAGAGGAGGA
>NW_020954744.1:1123-1200 GCF_900497805.2 Vombatus ursinus
TGGGAAAGGGAGTAATCAGAAGCAAATACTCCTGAGGAGGGACAGGGTCAAAAGAAAGAATGGAATAAATGGGGGGA
>NW_020954744.1:1369-7104 GCF_900497805.2 Vombatus ursinus
CTACAGGAAAATAGAAGGGGAAGCAGGGGAGAGATAGCAGGGAAAGCAGACTAGGCGAAGGGGTATTCAGAATGCATGCCACCTTGGGGTGGGGGGAGGAGCAAGATGGGGTGAAAATTTGGAACTCAAAATCTTCTGGAAGTAAATGTTGAAAACTAAAAATTAAAAAATAGAATTAAAAAAAAGAATGCTTTAAAGTCCTGTATTTCATTGGATTTCCATTTTCCCCCTGAAGAATTACACTCAGTTTTGCTGAGAAGGTGATTATTGGTTTTAGTCCTAGCACCTTTGACCTCTGGAATATCATATCCCAAGCCCTCCAGTCCTTTAATGTAGAAGCTGCTAAATCTTGTGTTATACTGATTGTTTCTACAATACTTGAATTGTTTATTTCTGGCTGTTTGCAATATTTTCTCCTTGAATTGGAAACTTTGGAATTTAGTTATAATATTCTTAGGAGTTTTCCTTTAGGGATCTCTTTCAGGAGGTGATCAGTGGATTCTTTCCATTTCTATTTTACTTTCTGGTTTTAGAATATCAAGGCAGTTTTTCTTGATAATTTCTCAAAAGATGATGTCTAGGCTCTTTATTTTGATCATAGTTTTTAGGTAGTCTAATAATTTTTAGTGATTTCTCCTTTTCCTATTTTCCAGGTTAGTTGTTTTTCTGATGAGTTATTTCACAGTCTTCTATTTTTTTCATTCCTTTGGTTTGTTTTATAATTTCCTGATTTTTTGTAGAGTTATTAGCTTCCATTCACTCCATTTTAATTTTTAAGGAAGTATTTTTTTCAGTGAGCTTTTGGACCTCTTTCTCCACTTGGCCAATTTTGCTTTTTAGGGCATTCTTCTCCTTATTGGCTTCTTGGACCTCTTTTACCATTTGAGGTAGTCTATTTTTAAGGTGTTAAGGTATATTTTCTTCAGTATTTTTTGGGTCTCCTCTAGCAAGCTGTTGACTCATTTTTCATGATTTTCTTATGTCACTCTCCTTTCTCTTCCCAATTTTTCCTCTACTTCTCTTATTTGCTTTTCAAAATCCTTTTTGAGCTCTTCCATGGCCTGAGACCAAGTCATATTTTTCTTGGAGGTTTTGGATGTTGGAACTTTGTTGTCTGCTGGTTGTACATTTTGATCTTGTTATGAAAGTAAGATTCTATATTCTGAGGGGTTTGTTTTACCTCTTTTTGCTCATGTTCGCAGACAATTACTTAACTTTTAAACTCTTTGCTAGGGTAGGGTTCTGCTTCCATGTGGATGTACTGTCCCATGCTTCAGGAGTTTTGTGTATCTGTTTTCAGAGATACTTCTAGGGATCTGAAAATTTTCAGTTCTTCCAAGGTGTTATGATCAAAGGAGAGGTGTTTATTCCTTTCCAGTCCTGTGTTCTGGTCTATGAGTGACCACAAGCAATATTTTTTCTGCCTTAGAACTGTGAGCTGGATTCCCTCTCTACCATCACAAGCTCCACCACACCAGCATTCCTCCTTGCCCTAGCACTGCCACCCAGGGCTGGTCTAGATTCAAGTGCAGGCAAGGCAAGAAAATCATGCATCAGCACCAGCAAAGAGATCCCTGCAGTACCCCTCTGATCAGCCACTTGATCCCCCCACCATCTGTGGGTCAAGAGCCCCAGAAGCAAGTGCTGCTGCTTTGGCTGCCTCCCTGGGGCTGTGCTAGGGCCAAGACTGCTTAGTGCACCTCTATCACCCAGGTCTAACAGACCTTTCCCACTGACCTTCTAAATTTTCTTTGGCATTTGTGGGTTGAGACATCTTGGAACCACCAAAGCTCCCCTTCATTCAATCCCCTGAGGCCTACTCCAGATTTGCTGAGGCCTGGTCTTTGCCTATGCAACCCATGCTGAACTGTGCTCCTCTCCCAGCCCAGAGCAACGTACCTTTCCTACCAACCATCTAGGTTGTCTTGGGCTGAAAATTTGTTTCACTCTGTCTTTTTGTGGGCTCTGCTGCTCTAGAATTTGTTTGGAGTTTTTTTTTTTAATAAAATGTTTATTTGCTCTTGGATCAGTCAAAGAGACCAAAACCCATTTGTCATCAGACTCCTCAGACTTCTCTTTCTTCTCTTCCTTCTTCTCCTCTGCAGCAGCAGAGCCAGCACTGGCAGCAACAGCAACAGCACCACTGGCAGGCATAGAGGCTACTTTCTGCTCCCCTGGGCAATCACATCTTCTATGTTCTTGCCATTTAGTTCACTGATGACCTTCTTCAGTTGTTTGTCATCGGCCTCGACATCCATACTGTCCAAGATCTTCTTCAGGTCCTTGGAGTTGGGAGAATCACTGCCACCAAGGATGGCTAGGAGGTAGCCTGCCAGGTAAGTGCATTTTGGTCATCTGGGCTCTACTCGGGTCCAGCCTGGTGATCGTGGGCTAGCGCTGCAGAAATGGCAGGAGCAGAAAGTCCAACCACAGTAGTGTCAAGGCAGAAAAAAAAGCTAGAGTCATTTTTACAGGTATTTGGAGGGATTTGGGGGAGAGCTCAAGCAAGTCACTGCTTTTACTCTGCTATCTTGGCTCTGCCCCTGTTAATTCTCATTTCATATTTTTTTTCACATCACTGTCAATTCTTTTTCATGTTTTCCTCTGCCACTCTTAGCTCTTTAACTCTTGAAAAAATTTTATTTTTTTCCAATTAAAATTTTTGAGGATTTTCCTGTAACTCTGTTCAAATTATTGTCTATTGCTGTCTTCTGAGTTTATATCTTGGTTTTCCCTAGCACCATAATAGTATTTATGGTAAAATTCATTGTTGTTGTTTCCTCATTTTTCAGCATATTTCCTGACTTTGAATATTATGTTAAAGTTGGGTTCTACTCACCATTGAGTAAGGAGACACTGTCATAAGGTTCAGGCCTTTTTCTGATAATGTTTTAAATTCTAGTTTTGGGATCCTGTAAGTTTTTGATCAACATGTAAGGTGATGTGATCCTGGAAGGAGTATCGTTACTATTCTCCCATTCTGTGCTTTCTCCTAACTTCCTGTATTATATCATCAGACATCATTTTGGCATTTCAAATTGAATGTTGAATAGATATATTAACCTTAACAAGCTCAAAACAGAACCTGTTATTTTCCATCTCTAATCCCAATGTCTCATCCTAATGATCTTATTGCTCTCAAGAGCACCATTGTCTTTCTAGTCACCCAGGCTCACAACCTAGGTAGCATGGTAAACCTTTCATTCTCTCTCTCTCCCTCTCTCTCTCTCTCTCTCTGCTCTAACTCAAACCATTTTCCAAGTCCTGTTGATTACAACTCTATAATATCTTTTATATATGACACCTTTTCAGCTCTTACAGTGCCACCACACTTAAATTCCTGCTTAACATGGCCATTTCCTACCTTTCTAATATTTTTTCATCTTACTCCCCTCCATACAATTTTCCATCAATTAATGATAGTTTCTTTGATTTCCCTTACCCAAGACATTCTACTGACTGTCTTCCCAAATCCCAGAATTATATCCTTACCTTCACCCCTTAAATTTCCTATTTTTGTTCAAGACTTATCTTAAGACAATAAGAGACTTTTCCCAATCTCCACACCACAGAGCTAGTTCTTTCCTTGTGGAACTACTCTCATTCTCTTACTCTCTCACTATCTCTCTCTCTCTCTCTCTCTCTCTCTCTCCACACACACACACACACACACACACATGCATACATGATCTACATATACATATATGTATATACATATGTATGTATACATGCATACATCCATGCATATGTGTGTATCAGTAATTATACTGTGAACTCCTAGAAAGCAGTGACTTTTTTGCTTTTTTTCACTTTTATGTCCTCTTTTATCTTGTATTTTTTTTTTACCTTTCTTTGTATCCATAGAATTTAGAATAGCACCTGCCACATAGTGAGTGCTTAATAAATGCTTGGTGACATGACTGAACAGGTAAGATTTTTATTATTGAAAGAATAGGCTTTTCCTTTCATCACAATCTTGGAATCAGTAAAAAGAGATTTACATTTTCTTAATAGCAATTCAACCCAATGTCCTTTTCCTTTACAACTCTAAGCCCAGATTGTTTCCATTTGTATTTTCTGTGCCTAAGGTATAAATAGTTCTTCTACATGCTCCTTACAGTCTTCATCCAAATGTATGTTAAAATCTGGGCAACTGACTTGGCCTTTCCCATATAGATATATAGACCAGACACCTTTGAGTTATTAAACATCTCTTCTAAGGTGATTTGCAGTGTTGCAAGCCTTAATGTAATCCAAACAATGTTATGTACAAGCTGGTGATACTAGAACACCTCACCATTCACATGGAATCCTTCATTGACATGTATTCTTCATTAACTCTCTTCAGTGACCATGGCAAAGAACTTGTGGGCATTTAACTCTCTTTTTAATGCCTCTTTTGATGCTTATTAGCAAAGGGTCATTGAACAGGATTATTTCTCTCTTTACATTTTATAAGTAATCCTAAATGATTGTTGATATGGGAGAAAAGTTCCTTGCTGTAAAACAGCCTGCAAGTCAGCCTGTGGTTCTAACAAATATTTTTTTTAACAAAAAAAATAACTGCAATGAATTTATTATATCTTCTGAATTGGACAGGTAATTGGGGTCAATTGTTGAACATTTGGAAAGGCTTTTTATTCCCTATTAATGTCTGAATGAAGAATTCTTTTAATTATTGCATAGATGATTCTTAAGAAATATTTGTATTAATGGAATAGTATTCACATAGGTCAGTGCAAAAATAATTTTTAACATATTTTGGTGTTAAGTTCTAGGTGGTTTTGTATGCATTTGATATCTTCTTTTCCTTTAGGTTATTGATATATTCATGAGTCAATACACATTTATTAAGCATCTATTTTATCCCAAGAACTTTCCCCAGCACTGTGCATACAGATTTAACAAAAATAAAACAAAACTAACTTTTAACACAGTGGAGTCAAAGAAAACCAAAATTAGTGCATCTAGAGAAGGCAAAGTTTTTTTTATTAATTTATCTTAACTTATCAAAAATTGCTTCCATAAGGTTTTGAGTTTTAAATTTTTCTCCCTCTCCCTCCCCATGATGGTGTGCAATCTGATATAGGCTAAACATATATAATCCTATTAAATATATTATCACATAAGTCATGTTGTAAGGAAAAATTAGAAATAATAGGAGGATCCACAAGAAACAGAAAACAAAACAGAAGAAGAAAATAGAAAATAGTATGCTTCAATATACATTCAAACTCCATAGTTCTTTCTTTGGATGTGGAAAGCATTTTTCAACATGAAACTTTTAGGAGATATTTTGGATCCTTGCATTGCTGAGAAGGGTTAATTCTATCAACATTAGTCATCACACAACATGTCTGTTAAATTGTACAATATTCTCCTGGTTCTGCTCACTTCACTCAGCATCAGTCCATACAAGTCTCTCCAGGTTTTTCTGAAGTCTGCCTGCTTGTCATTTCTTATAGTACAATAGTAATCCCTTACATTCATACACCACAACTTGTTCAACCATTCCCTAATTAATTAGCATTCCCTCAATTTCCAATTCTTTGCCACCACAGAAAGAGCTATTATGAATATTTTTGTACATATGGGTCCTTTTCCCATTTTTTATGATCTCTTTAGGACACAGCCCTAGAAATGCTATTGCTGGGTCAAAGGCTAGGCACATTTTTATAGCCCTTTGGGAAGAGTTCCAAATTACTCTCCAAAATGTTTGGATTATTTCACAACTT
>NW_020954744.1:7140-7219 GCF_900497805.2 Vombatus ursinus
ACAATGCATTAATGTTCCAATTTTCCCACATCTTCTTCAACATTTATCATTTTCCTGTTTTATCATGTTGGCTAATCTG
>NW_020954744.1:7289-7409 GCF_900497805.2 Vombatus ursinus
ATAGATGTGATGTGGTACCAAAGAGTTGTTTTGATTTGCATTTCTCTAATCAATAGTGATTCAGAGCATTTTTTGATATTACTATAGATGGCTTTAATTTCTTAATCTGAGAAATGCCTG
>NW_020954744.1:7488-7677 GCF_900497805.2 Vombatus ursinus
TTCATATTCTTTGACCATTTATCAATTGGGGAATGACTTGGATTCTTATAAATTCAACTTAATTCTCTATATATTTTAGAAATGAGGCCCTTATCAAAGACACTGTTTGTAAAAATTCTTTCCCAATTTTATACTTTCCTTCTAATCTTGGTTGCATTGGCTTTGCTTGTGCAAAAACTTTTAAATTTC
>NW_020954744.1:7757-9492 GCF_900497805.2 Vombatus ursinus
TAATCAAAATTATCCATTTTGCATTTTGTAATGTTCTCTATCCCCTGTTTGGTCATGAATTGTTCTATTCTTCATAAATCTGATAGGTGAACTATTCCTTGATCTCCCAATTTTCTTATAGTATCAGCCTTTATATCTAAATCATGAACCTATTTTGAGAAGTCAAAGATTTTGCACATCATTGATGCCAAAGAAGTTAAAAAGTTCAAAGTTAGAGGACTTCCACTTCTGGAAGCCAAGATGGCCGAGTCAAAGGTAAGTCACTCTCATCTTCTTGCATCAACCTCTGAAAGCCAAGAAAATATCATCCCAGGAAAAACTCTGGAATGGCTGAACCAGAAGAAAGACAGGGTTCAGCAGTCCAGTAACCTAGGTAGCTTGAGGAATTAATGGGAAAGGCCAATATTGCCTTGGATAAAGGGGAGCGGTGTCAAACTGGAGGCATCCCAGCAAGTTAGCAGAAAGCCCCGCCTCAGCATTCCAGGAGGAGATACATGTCACATACACAAAATTTGACCATGTACTAGGACATTAAAACCTCACAATCCAATGCAGAAAGGAAGAAATATTAAATGCATCTATTTTCAGATCATTATGCAATAAAAAGTATATGTAATGAAGGGCCATGGAAA
The DNA here is from genome assembly GCF_900497805.2 of Vombatus ursinus. Taxonomy (NCBI): domain Eukaryota; kingdom Metazoa; phylum Chordata; class Mammalia; order Diprotodontia; family Vombatidae; genus Vombatus; species Vombatus ursinus. The sequence continues at coordinate 8,390 of NW_020954744.1, forward strand.
GATAGGCTAAAAAATAATGGGAAAGTAAATAATCTAATCCTCAAAAATGTTTCTGTCAAACAACAAATCATAGAAACAATCAATAACTTCCTTCAAGAGAAGGACAACAATGATACAATATACCAAAACTTATGGGATGCAGTGAAAGTAGTTCTTAGAGGAAGTTTTATATCTCTAAATGCTTACATTAAAAAAAATAGAAAAAGAGGAGATCAATGAATTGGTTATACAACTAAAAAAAACTAGAAAAAGAACAAATTAAAAATCCTCAATTAAACACCAAAGTAGCAATATTGAAAACAAAGGAGAAATTAATAAAATTGAAATTAAGAAAAATATTGTACTAATAAATAAAACTAAGAGCTGATTTTATGAAAAAAAAACAAGAAAATATATAAACCTTTGATTAATTTGATTTTAAAAGAAAGAAAAAAACCAAATTACCAGTATCAAGAAGGAAAAGTGTAAATCTGCCACCAAGAAAGTGGAAATTCAAACAATAATTAGGGAATATTTTGTCCAATTGTATGCCATTAAATTGTACAATTTTAGGGAAATGGATGAATATTTACCAAAAAAAAACCATATAAATTGCCCAGATTAACAGAAAAAGTAAAATACTTAAATAACCCCATCTCAGAAACAGATATTGAACAATCCATTGATGAACTCCATAGGAAAAAATCTCCATGGCCAGATGGATTTAAAAGCTAATTCTATTGAACACCTATTTTTTCAAATCAATAAATTTATTTATTTTTAGTTTTCAACATTTACTTCGACAAGATTTTGAGTTCCAAATTTTCACCCCATCTCACTCCTCTCCCACCCCAAGATGGCATGCATTCTGAATACCCCTTCCCTTAGTCTTCCTTCCCTTTTATCCCCCCCCTCTTCTCTTATCCCCTTCTGCTTCTATTTTCCTGTAGGGTAGGATAGATTTCTGTGCCCTATTTCTTGTATTTCTTATTTCCCAGTTGCAAGTGAAAACATTTTTTAAACATGTGTTTTTAAAACTTTGGGTTCCAAATTTTCACTCTTCCTACCTCCCCACCCACCCTCATTAAAAAGGCAAGCAACTCAATATATGTTATATGTGTGCT
>NW_020954744.1:9543-14575 GCF_900497805.2 Vombatus ursinus
ATACAAAACACTTCCATAGTAGACATGCTGTGAAAAACTAACTCTAGTTCCCTTAATCCTAATTCCCTTAACCCCAATTTCCCTGCCCTGCCCATCTATTCTATTCTTTCTTTTGACCCTGTCCCTCCTCAGAAGTATTTGTTTCTGATTTCTCCCTTTCCCAATCTGCCCTCCTCTCTATCATCCTCCTACATCCCCTTCCCCCCCACCCATTTTCCCATAGGGTAAAACAGAATTCCATACCCTTAATGTAGAAGCTGCTAAATCTTGTGTTATTCTAATTGTGTTTCCACAATATTTGAATTGTTTCTTTCTGGCTGCTTGTAATATTTTCTCCTTGGCCTGAGAACTCTGGAATTTAGCTACAATAGTCCTAGGAGTTTTCCTTTGGGGATCTCTTTCAGGAGGTGATGGGTGGATTCTTTCAATTTCTATTTTGCCCTCTGGTTCTAAAATATCAGGGCAGTCTTCCTGGATAATTTCTTGAAAGATAATGTCTAGGCTATTTCTTTGATCATGGTTTTCAGATAGTCCAATACTTTTTAAATTCTCTCTCCTGGATCCATTTTCCAGGTCAGTTGTTTTTTTCCCAATGAGATATTTCTCATTGTTTTCTAATTTTTCATTCTTTTGGATTTGTTTTACAGTGTCTTGATTTCTCATAAAGCCACTAGATTCCAATTGCTCTATTTTAATTTTTAAGGAAATATTTTTTTCAGTAATCTTTTGGACTTCCTTTTCCATTTGTCCAGTTTTGCTTTTTAGGTCATTCTTCTCCTCCTTGGCTTTTTGGACCTCTTTTGCCATTTGGGTTAGTCTATTTTTTAAGGTGTTATTTTCTTCAGTATTTTTTGGGTCTCCTTTAGCAAGCTTTTGACATGTTTTTCATGATTTTCTTGCATCACTCTCATTTCTCTTCCCAGTTTTTCCTCTACTTCTCTTACTTGCTTCTCAAAATCCCTTTTGAGCTCTTCCAAGGCCTGGGACTGATTCATATTTTTCTTGGAGGCTTTGTATGTAGGAGCTTTGGCTTTGTTCTCTTCTTCTGGTTGTATGTTTTGATCTTCTTTGTCACCAAAGTAAGACAATATAGTCTGACTCTTTTTCTGCTGCTTACTCATGATCCCAGCCAATTATGTGACTTTTAAACTCTTTGTCAAGGTAAGACTCTGCTTCCAATATGGAGAACGTACTGCTCTAAGCTTCAGGGGTTTGTACAGCTATTTTCAGAGCTACTTCTAGGGACCTGTCAATTTTCAGTTTTTCCAATGTGGTATGATAAGGGGTGAGGTGTTTCCTCTGCACTGCCACAAAAAGCTCAACACCAGCGCTCCTCCTTGCCCTGGGACTGTCCTTCAGAATTGTGACCCAGATCCAAGCACAGGCAAAGCAAAAGATTCCTACCTCAGTACTGGCAAAGAGATCCCTGCAATCCCCCTCTGATCAGCCACTTGATAACCCCTCAGTCTGTGGGCCAGAAGCTCAGGAGGAAGCCGTAATGCTGGACCACACTTGGGACTTGTGGCTGAGACCTAGCTTCTAATTTTCACCAAAGTCACAGACTTTTCCCACTGACCTTCTAAGTTGTTTTTGGCGTTCCTGGGTTGAGAAGTCTGGAAACCACCATGGCTGCCCGCAATTCAGTCCTCTGAGGCCTGCTTCAGGGTCACTGTGGCCTGTGCGCAGGTTCAGGGGAGAGTTCAAGAAAGTCACTGCTTTCCTCTGCCATCTTGGCTCTGCCCTTCCCCCCCCTCCGGTGAGTGTCTATTAAACTTTTAAAGAACAATTAATTTCAGTATTATGTAGATTATTTGGGAAAATAGGTGAATATGGAATCTTACCAAATTCTTGTTATGATACAAATATGATGCTGATACCTAAACTAGGAGAAGAGTCAAAACAAAGAAAATTATAGAGCAACATCTCTAATGAATATACATGCAAACATTTTAAACAAAATACTAGCAAATAGATTACAGCAACTTATCACAAGAATAATACACTATGACCAGGTAAGATTTATACCAGGAATGCAGGGCTGGTTCAATATTAGGAAAACTATCAACATAATTGATCATATCAACACCAAAACTAACAGAAACCACATGATCTTCTCAATAGATGCAGAAAAAGCTTTTGAAAAACTACAACACCCATTCCTATTAAAAACACTAGAGAGTACAGGAATAAATGGAGTCTTCCTTAAAATAATAAACAGCATCTAACTAAAACCTTCAGCAAGAATCGTATGTAATAGGGACAAGCTAGAAACATTTTCAATAAGATCGAGAGTAAAACAAGAATGTCCACTGTCACCACTGTTGTTCAATATCATCCGGGAAATGTTACTTTAGCAATAAGAGATGAAAAAGGAAGTGAAGGTGTTAGAATAGGCAAAGAGGAAACAAACTATCACTCTTTGCAGATGATATGAGGATATATTTAGAGAATCCTAGAGAATCAAATAAAAAACTACTTGAAATAATAAACAACTTTAGCAAAGTTGCAGGCTATAAAATAAACCCACATAAATCATTGGCATTTCTATATGTTACCAACAAAGCCTAACAGCAAGAGATACAAAGAGAAACTCCATTTAAACTTACTCTAGACATTATAAAATATTTAGGAGTCTACCTATCGAAACAAACCCAGGAATGATATGAACACAATTACAAAACAGTTTTCACACAAATAAAGTCAGATCTAAATAACTGGAAAAACATCAGTTGCTCATGGGTAGGCCAAGTTATTATAATCAAAATGACAATTCTACCTAAACTAATTCAGTTATTCAGTGCCATGCCAGTCAAAATACCAAAAAATTATTTTATACAGTTAGAAAAAACAATAGCAATATTCATTTGGAAGAACAAAAGGTCCAGAATATCAAGGGAACTAATGAAAGTAAATGCAGTGAAAAGTGGCCTAGCCTTTCCAGACCTTAAATTTTATTATAATGCAATAATCATTAAACTGCTTGGGGTGTGGAGCCAAGATGGCAGAGGGAAAGCAATGACTTGCTTGAGCTCTCCCCCAAATCCCTCCAAATACCTATAAAAAAAAGGCTCTAAACAAAATCTAAAGCAGCAGAACCCACAGAAAGACAGAGTGAAACAAATTTCCAACCAAAGATAAAGTGGATGGTTGAATGGAAAGGTATATCCCACTGGGTGGGGAAAAGAGCACAGTTCAGCATGAGCGCACAGACCTCAGTGACCCTGGAGCAGGCCTCAGAGGACTAAATTGTGGGCAGCTGTGGCAGTTTCCAGACCTCTCAACCCATGAACACCAAAGACAATTTAGAAGGTCAGTGGGAAAAGTCTGTGACTGCAGTGACAGAGGAGCTAGGTCTCAGCCGCAAGTCTCGAGCATGGCCCAGGGCTGCAGCAGTTTCCTGAGCTTCTGGCCCACAGACTGAGGGGGAATCAAGTGGCTGATCAGAGGTGGATTTCAGGGATCTCTTTACCAGTACTGAGGCAGGAATTTCTTGCTTTGCCCATGCTTGACTGTGAGTCACAGTTGTGAGGGGTGGTTCTGGGGCAAGGAGAAGCGCTGGTATGGTAGACCTTGCTGTGGAAGTGGAGAGGAAATACGTGGCCCCTTATCATACCACCTTGGAAGAACTAAAAATTTATGGGTCCCTAGAAGTAGCTCTGAAAACAGCTGTACAAACCCCTGAAGCTTGGGACAGTACATTCCCCACATTGGAAGCAGACTCTTACTTTAACAAAGAGTTTAAAATTCAAGTAATTGACTGGGATCATGAGCAAACCTCACAAAAAGAGTCATACTATATTATCTTACTTTGATGACAAAGAAGATCAAAACATACAACCAGAAGACAACAAAGCCAAAGCTCCTACATCCAAAGCCTCCAAGAAAAATATGAATCAGTCCCAGGACTTGCAAGAACTCAAAAGGGATTGTGAGAAGTGAGTAAGAAAAGTAGAGGAACAAGTGGGAAGAGAAATGAGAGTGATGCAAGAAAATCATGAAAAACAAGTCAAGAGTTTGCTAAAGGAGACCCAAAAAAAAAAAATACTGAAGAAAATAACACCTTAAAAAAAACCTAACCCAAATGGCAAAAGAGGTCCAAAAAGCCAATGAAGAGAAGAATGCCCTAAGGAGCAAAACTGGCCAAATGGAAAAGGAAGTCCAAAAGATTACTGAAGAAAATACTTTCTTAAAAATTAGAATAGAGCAATTGGAAGCTAGTGACTTTATGAGAAATCAAGACACTGTAAAACAAATCCAAAAGAATGCAAAATTAGAAAACAATGTGAAATACCTCATTGTAAAAACAACTGACCTGGAAAATAGATCCAGAGAGAGAATTTAAAAATTATTGGACTACCTGAAAGCCATGATCAAAAAAAGAACCTAGAAATTATCTTTCAGGAAATGATCAAGGAAAACTGCCCTGATATTTTAGAACCAGAGGGCAAAATAGAAATTGAAAGAATCCACCCATCACCTCCTGAAAGAGATCCCCAAAGGAAAACTCCTAGGAATATTGTAGCCAAATTCCAGAGTTCCCAGGTCAAGGAGAAAATAATACAAGCAGGCAGAAACAAACAATTCAAGTATTGTGGAAACAGAATCAGTATAACACTAGATTTAGCAGCTTCTGCATTAAGGGACTGTAGGGCATTGAATATAATATTCTAGAGGGCAAAGGAGATAGGATTACAACAAAGAATCACCTACCCAGCAAAACTGAATATAATCCTTCAGGGGAAAAAATGGCCATTCAGTGAAATAGACAACTTTCAAGCATTTTTGAAGAAAAGACCAGAGCTGAATAGAAAATTTGATTTTCAAATACAACACTCAAGTGGAACATGAAGAGGTAAACAGAAAAGAGAAATCATAAGAGACTTATTAAGGTTGAACTGTTTACATTCCTGCATGGAAAGATGATATTTGTAACTTATGAGACCTTTGTCAGTTTTAGGGTAATTGGATGGAAATAATGTATGCATGTAGATAGATAGATAGTTAGATAGATAGATAGATAGATAGATAGATA
>NW_020954744.1:14648-15212 GCF_900497805.2 Vombatus ursinus
GGGATGAGAGAGAATTATAGTAGGAGAAGGAGAAAGGGAGAGGTAGAATGGGATAAATTATCTCACAAAAAAACATAAAAGGCACTTACAGTGGAGGGGAAACAAGGGAAGGTGAGAAGGAACGAGTGAATCTTATTCTTATAGGATTTGACTTAAGGAGGGAATAATATACACACTCAATTGGGTATGGAAATCTGTCTTACCTTACAGGAAAATAGTGGAGGGAAGTGTGCAAGAGAGTAGGCAGATGACATGAGGGAAGATTGGGAAAGGGGGTAATCAGAAGCAAATACTTCTGAGGAGGGACAGGGTCAAAAGAAAGAATAGAATAAATGGGTGGATGAGATAGGATTAAGGGAAATAGAGTTAGTTTTCACAGCATGTTTACTATGGAAGTGTTTTGCATAATTGCACATGTATAACCTATATTGAGTTGCTTGCCTTTTCAATGAGGGTGGGGTGAGGGAAGAGGATGGGAGAAAATTTGAAACTCAAAGTTTTACAAACACATGTTTAAAAAAATGTTTTCGCATGCAACTGGGAAATAAGAAATACAGGAAATGG
>NW_020954744.1:15388-16227 GCF_900497805.2 Vombatus ursinus
TTTAAGAGAAGGGGGAAGAGATAGAAGGGAAGGCAGATTAGGGGAAGGGGTATTCAGAATGCATGCCATCTTGTGGTGGGGGGAGGAGAGAAATGGGGTGAAAATTTGGAACTCAATATCTTGTGGAAGTAAATGTTGAAAACTAAAAACAAATTCATATAAAAATTTTAAAAAACTCCTTGTTACTGGCTAAGAAATAGTGTGCTGGATCAGTGGAATAGGTTAAGTATGCAAGACACAGTAGTCAATAATTATAGTAATCTATTATTTGAGAAACCCAAAGATTCTAGCTTCTGGGATAAGAACTCAGTCTTTGACAAAAACTGCTGGGAAAACTGAAAAAGAGTATGGTAGAAACTAGGCATAGATCAAAATTTCACACCATATACCAAAATAAAGTCAAAATGGGTTCATGATTTAGATATAAAGGCTGATGCTGTAAGCAAACTGAGAGAATAAGGAATAGTTTACTTATCAGATTTATAGAGAATGGAAGAATTCATGACCAAACAGGAGATAGGGAACATTACCAAAAGCAAAATGGATAACTTTGATTACATTAAATTGAAAAATTTTTGCACAAACAAAGCCAATGCAACCAAGATTAGAAGGAAAATGGAAAATTGGGAAATAATTTGTAGAAACCATGTCTTTGATAAGGGACTCATTTCTAAAATATATAGAGAATTAAGTTGCATTAATAAGAATACACATCATTGCCCAATTGATAAATGGTCAAAGAATATGAACAGGCATTTCTCAGAAAAGCCATCTATACTAATATGAAAAAATGCTCTGAATCACTATTGATTAGAGAAATGCAAATCAAAACAACTCTG
>NW_020954744.1:16324-21603 GCF_900497805.2 Vombatus ursinus
TCCCAAAGGGCTATAAAAATGTGCCTAGCCTTTGACCCAGCAATAACATTTCTAGGGCTGTGTCCTAAAGAGATCATAGAAATGTGAAAAGGACCCACATACACAAAAATATTTATAGCAGTATTTGTTGTGGTGGCAAAGAATTGGAAATTGAGAGGATGTCCATCAATTGGGGAATGGCTGAACAAATTGTGGTATATGAATGCAATGGAAGTGAGCAGAACCAGGAGCACATTGTACACAATAACAGCCATGTTGTGCGATGACTAATATTGATAAACTTCACCCTTCTCACCAATCCAAGGATCTAGGACATCTCCAAAGGCCTCATAATGGAAAATGCTATCCACAAAGAAGAAAGAGTTATGATGTTTGAATGCAGATCGAGTATACTATTTGCTATTTTTTTTCTTCTGTTGGGTTTTGTTTCCTCTTTCTGGTGGTTACTCCTATTGGTTCTCATTCTTACTTATAATATCACTCATGTTAAAATATGTTTAATAGGAATGTATATGTATAACCTCTATCAGATTGTGCTGTCTAGGGGAGGGAAATGGGGAGGGAGGGAGAGAAATATTTAAAACTTAAAAGCTTATGGAAGTGCTTGTTGATAATTCAAAATAAATTAATAAAAAAAATGGGGAAAAAAAACAGAGAAAGTCACAAGGGGACATTTTATACTAAACCTGATTCTCCCTCCCAGAAAGGAACTAGTTGCTAGGGAAGGAGTTATGGGAACCCTAGGGGGAAGTTACCACTCTATCTTGGAGTTTGTGATAGAAAAGGAGAAGAAATTTTGGCATAGTCAGTCTTTTACATAGGTCAAATTTGGGGAAAGAAGATTTCAAGGGGTTGAGAGGAAAATATGTAGGAGCTCATGCAGTAAAATGCTATAGCAGAAATCAGCCTACAATTGAGGATGAGAGAGGTTAAGTGCTTTGTTCATGGTCACAAAGCTGGTAAATATCTGAGACTGGATTTGAAACTAGGTCTTCCTGACTTTAGATCTATTACTTTACTTATCACAGCACCTATCTCCCCCTCAATAGTGATAAATATCAAGTCTTGCACTTTGGTACAAATCAGCTTCATTAGGATAAGATAGGAAGGAATAATTAACAATTTTTCTGAAAAAAATATTTGAAGGTTTTAGTGGATTGCAAGCTCAATATGAATCAACAGTATGATTTGTATAAAAAAAAACCTACTGCAATCTTGCCTAAATAAGAGGACCATAGCTTCCAGAAATACAGAGGAAGTAATATCAATGAATTCTGCCTTCATCAAAACTCATCGAGAGACTGATGTTCAGTTATGGGCACAACAATTTTAGAAGGACTGTATAAGTTTTAGAGTGTTGCTGGAAGGGCAACTAGAAGAGTTTATAGATCGAAGGACTTTGACATATTTGACCTGGAGAAGAGAAAATTGCAGGGGGTTAGGGTGTAGGGGAGAAGGACAATAGTTATCATCATGTATTTGAAAGGCTGTTGTGTAGACAGATTAGGTTTGTTCCACTTACCCCAGGAGGAAGAACCAGGGACAATGGGTAGAAGTTGTAAAGAGATCCAATTAGGTTGAATGTAAGGACAAACTTCCTGACAATTACAACTGTCATCAAGTGGGCTGGACTTACTCTAGAGTTGGTGGGTTCCCACTCCTTGGAGTTGTTTAAAAAGAGATTGAACAATCACTTGTTGGGCATGCAACAGTGGGGATTTTTTTTCACGTATGGGTTGTAATGGCCATTGATGTTGCTTCAACTCTACGATTCATTGATCAATAAAAGTAAAGCTATGTGAAAAAAAGTTCAAAATTAGTGAATCATATAGCAAATGAGGAAATGTCAGGGGAGTTCTGTCAATATATCTTGATCCCTCAATGTTCTTAAAATTGTATTTCATCCTGCCAAGCTTTTCTCTATATATTCTTTGTCTAATATACCAGATTTTTTTTTTAAACTGTGTTCCCTTTAGTGACATTTCTAAATCCTCTATAAACACCTGAGGAACTATTATGTTAGGGTCATAGTTTTGCGGCTACACTTTTCTTAGTGGAGAAAACAGCTTGGGGAAATGTTTATTTTTTTTCCATTTTATTTTTTTTTCTTGTTTTGTGTTCTTTCATTTTCATCTTCGTATTTCTTGGGATGTCTTTAGTTATTTGATAATTTTGTGGATTTGAATTATTTGCATTGGATATTTCTTTCTGCTTTAATACATGGCATTGGTTGTAAATTTTCCTTCTTTGTAAGATTTTACAATTTTATATTCTCATCATGTTTTACTTTTGGCAGCTAGCTCTACTTATTTGACAAATTAGTCAAAATATTTTCTGATTAATGAATGTATGTACTCTTTCAAGCTTTCTGTCTCTCTCTAAAATATATCATATTTAGTATGCTAAAAATAGAATAATATTTATTGTTCAACTCAATGAAAAATATCATGCCCATAGATAATTCTATAATTGGTGATATATGCATTTTGTTTAAAATATTATGAGTAATGTGTTTTAAAACTAAATACACCAGTCATCAGGTTGTTGTGAGGATAATATATAATTGTAAAATGTTTTGCAAACTTTAAAACATGTAACATTAATTACTATTATTGTTGTGTTTGTGTTATTCCATATTTAATCTCAATGTTTTATCAAATCTGGAAAAATAGATTATCTATCATGGTTACAGATAATCAGGCTAGGGAAGTTAAAGTGAGTCCGTCCTCTCTTCTTTTTTTATTATTATTATTTTTTTATTTTTAGTTTTCAACATTCACTTTTATAAGATTTTGAGTTCTAAATGTTTCTCCCTCACTCCACCAACTCCTCCCTAAAACAGTATGCAATCTGATATAGGGTATACATGTACAATCATATGAAACATATTTCCACATTTATCATGTTGTGAAAAAGAATAATAATAAGAGGTAAAAACAATGAGAAAGAAATAAAAAAAGAAAGGGAAAATAGTATGCCTCGACGTCCATTCAGATTCCATTGTTCTTCCTCTGGATGTGAATAGCATATTCCATCATGAGTCTTTTGGAATTATCTCAGATCACTGCATTGCTGAGAAGATCTATGTCTAACAAAATTGATCATCACACAATACTGCTGTTACTATGTTCTACTCACTTCACTCTGCGTTAGTTCATGTAACTCATTCCAGGTTTTTCTGAAGTCATCCTGCTCATCATTTCTTGTGGAACAATAGTATTCCATTATATTTATATACCATATTTTGTTCAGCCATTCCCCAATTTATGGGCATCCTCTCAATTTCCAATATTTTGCCACCATGAAAAGAGCTGCTGAAATATTTTTACACATGTAGGTCCTTTCCCCCTTTTTATGATCTCTATGGGATACTGACCAAGTAGTGGTATTCCTGGATGAAAAGGCATGCAAAATTTGATTACAGGGAGGTCTGCTGCTGGTAAGGTTGCACTGGTGCACAAGGTGGTTCTCTGAGCTGGACTCTGCTGGTGCCCCTGTCTATGGTAAGGCACATGGTGGAGTCCTGGTGTTGGCGTTTGCCTGGTCCAGCACCCTGGGGCTCAGGATCTCTCACTAGTTTGCTGAGGTGGGTCTTGTTGCTGGATTGCTGGGATACTTCCTGTTTTGGAATGCACTTCCCTTTTATCCGAGTGAGATGAACCTTTCTTGCCATTCCTACAAGTTTCCTGGACTAAAGGACTGTTGCACCCAAACTTTCAGCTGGCCCCACTGTTCCATGATTTTTCCTGGGGTGCTATTTTCTGTCAAGTTTTTTTCTTCAGAGGTCAATAAGGGAAAGTGACAACGACTTACTGCCCACTCTACCATCTTAGCCCATTAACTCTTCTGTATCCATTTTTCCAATTTAACATTTTAGGGGCTCATTCAGTCAATGTTTAATCATTATCTCCAACCAAAAAAACTTGTAAGTTGTGTAATGATAGTGTTTCCATTGCTGAATATTGCAAAATATAAATATGTTAAAATTTATAATATATAATTATGTATAGCATCTATATACATAAAAATGCACACACATTTTACATAAAATTATACTCAAATGAGTGATGGAACTTACCTTGAATAAGTGAATGCTTTGATAAAGGTTTTATATTTCTGAGAAGTTTAAAATGCTGAAAAAAACAGTGTATGGTACCAACAAGAGGTAGATTTCAAAGATCTAGTATAATTAAGTGTGGATGGGATTAAGAGAAGGGAGATGGAGAGTTTGACTGAATTATTTGAAAAAGATCTATGAATGAACTTTTTAACAAATTATGAAATGGAGACCTCCACTTCCAGGAGCCAAGATGGTGGAGTAAAAAGATAGTCACTCTCACCCTCCCCTGTCAACCTCTGAAAACCCAGAAAATATCACCCCAGAAAAAACCCTGGAACAGCAGACCCAGAAGAAAGATGGAATGTAGCAATGCAGTCGCTCAAGTAGCTAGAGGGATGAACGGGAAAGGCCCCTCTTAACCTGGGGAAAGGGGGGCAGTAAGAAACAGGAGTCACCCAGCCAGCTAGTGGAAAGACCCACTTTAGCACACCGGGAGGAGATTCTGGTGCCTTGGCATTCTATAGCAAATGGGTCTCCCAGTGCCTCAGCAAAAATAAGGGAAGCAGCACTACAAAGGGCCCCAGGTGGATAAGCACCCGGCAGCATTCATCTGAAAGGAGCTGAAGAAACCAACCTAGAGGTGCCAAAAAGTTCCAGCCTTGTTGATTCCAGCCCAACACCAAATAAGGTGTCAGAACCCTACAGCCTCCAACTATCAACCAGGAGGAGATCTCGAAGCCCAGGTGGTCGAGCAGGCAAACACCAACAGCTGTACCTCCGAGTGCCTCAGTGAGGGTGGGGTAACTGGTTGAAACCAGCTCAGAAAACCACCAGGTGCCTCTGCATTCTACAACAAAGAAGCCTCCCAGGACCTCAACAGAAATAAGGAGGCAGCACTTCAATGGGCCCCAGGCAGATAAATACCTGGGAACACTTATCTAAAAGGAGCTAAACAAAGCTAAAGGAAAGGAAAAGCAGGCAACCTAGATTTAACTGAAAATCCCAGCCTTGCTGATTCCTGCCCAACACCATATAAGCTGCCAGAACCCTACAGCCTCCAATTGCCAACAAAAGAGGCCCAAGCTCCCAAAACCAGTCACCAAGACCTAGGCTCCCAACACAACAAGCTTGGGTCAGTGCCCTGTGCTCCCCAGCAGGAGAGCTTGATCTCTGTAAAGACCAGGGAATAAAGAAACACCATGAGTAAAAAGAAACTTAC
>NW_020954745.1:0-2305 GCF_900497805.2 Vombatus ursinus
GACACCCACTGGGAGACCTACCTAGGGCGTGCCCTTTCAGGGAACCCCATAAAAGGACTGTGGGGCTCGGGGCTGCATATTTCTGGTCCTGCACAGAACCGAGAAAGAAGTCAACATGGTGCTCTCTGCGGCTGATAAGACTAATGTGAAGGCTGTCTGGGATAAGGTGGGAGGCTCCGCCGGTGCCTTCTCCACCGAAGCCCTGGAGAGGTAAGGGTTCCACTCCCCTCTTCGGCCTCCGCACTTCCCAACTCCCTGTAACCGGATTCCCAGTCCCATAGACCCAGGGATGCCCCTTCAGAATCCAGAATCTCAGTCCAGGTCCAGAATCCCAAACACGTCCCTTCCCTGATCTGAGTTCATGGGGTCCCCTGCGATCTTCTGAGCTCACAATTTCTCCCCTTCTCCTTAGCATGTACTGGCTATTCCCCACCCCACTCTGTCCTCAGCCCTGGGTCTGGCTCCACAGTGCCCAGTGGACAGTGCTCGGGATGATGCCCCAAAGGAGTCCCCTTTCCTTCCCACAGGACCTTCTGCTCTTTCCCCACCACCAAGACCTACTTCCACCACTTCGACCTGTCCCACGGCTCTGCCCAAGTCAAGGCTCATGGCGAGAAAATAGGCAATGCTCTGACCCAGGCTGTTGGCCACATGGATGATCTGCCCGGAATCCTGTCCAAACTTAGTGACCTGCACGCCCACAAGCTGAGGGTGGATCCTGTCAACTTTAAGGTGAGCCCGATCCCCAGGGACCCGCTAGGGGGACGCTGAGGGATCCAGGGTTGGCGACTGGGGATACCCGCTGGAGCCAGGAACGCAGCTCCATTGAGTGCAACGGTTCTTCCAGTGAAGACCTGGCATGCGGGGAGGATTACTGGACTCCAGGTTAGAATAGGATTTGAGCATGATCAGGACGGGCGCAGTGGGCGGGTGGAGTAGAGGACAGGTAAGAGAATGAAGCAGGCAGGGGCAGTGGGGAGAGGGAAGGGTGTGCACACCCAAAGCTGGAGGAGCCTGTCTCAGGAGCTGTCCCTTCTGTCCCAGCTCCTGAGTCACTGCCTGCTCGTGACATTGGCCAGTCACTTCGGCAAGGAATTCTCTCCCGAGAAGCATGCCTCCTTGGATAAGTTCCTTTCCTCTGTGTCTACCGTGCTGACCTCGAAGTATCGTTAAGTCTGTGTCGAAGACCAGGGATTTCCCCCACCTCCACCGCTGGCCACCACCATCCAGGCTGCGGGTCCCTCGGTGTCCCCAACTCCTCCTATTCCGCAATGGCAGATAGAAGTCTTCGAATAAAGTCTGAGTCTGCCACAACTTGACTGCGTCTTTGTCTTTTGAGTCTGGGGCAAGGGTGTGTGTGGAGGTGGGGGGGTGGGGGAGGATGTTAAGAGGAACCCGGAACCCCAACCGGACTCACTGCTCCTTCCACAGCCCTGAGGGGATGGAGGTGGGAAGGGAAAGTCTTGCAGTGGAAATGAGAGAGGAAATCGACCCAGATCAGCATCCTCATATCCCCCAGTACTCTTGGAGCCCCACAGGCATCCTCACCCCAACTCTCACCCCATTTTGTTTCTTCAATTGGGTTGCAAACATCGACTGTAATCTCTGGGTGACAAGGCTGGGTTCTCTAAGTGGGAGACAAAGTATAATAAATCTTGGTCTGGGCTTGGGAGGAGCTCCCTCACTAGAACTGAGAAAGTGCAGTGTTTCCACCTTCGCCTAGTTGATATTTTAAGTTACATATCCTGGCAAGGAGGCCTTGTTGCCTGAATATATTATATTGTCTGATGGCGTTGGAAGGGGATGATAAACTGGAAGGTGGCATTTTCCTTCAACTACTCTTTCAGACAGGGAATGAGAGAGGCCAGCCTAGCACAACCCTAGTTTCAGCTCGTTCTGGGAGTTGTAGAGACAGGAGGATACTAGCCTTGGTACACCCTGGGTTCTCCTTGGCAACTCTGAGATATTCTATAGGGAAACCTGAGACAGGACATTTTTAGGGAGGGATGTTTCAAGGGAGGCTCAGATGCCTTGGGCCTAGAGACAGCCTCTTGCCTAGATCCCTGCTTGCCCCCCCCCCAAAAGAGGAATTATGACTGCCCCTCTTTCCTCCTCCTCCTTTGGTTCTTGTGTTGAAGTTTGCTGGTGCTCTGGGACTGAATGCATTCATGACTGAGTTTGGAAGGGCATGTAGGGAGTTGGGAAATGGGTTGGAGCCAAGGGCTTGATTATCAACCCAATTGGTCATTTTTTTTGTTGGTACTAGAACAGGGACAGAGAATGGGCCTCCAACTCTACCCATTCC
>NW_020954745.1:2339-13263 GCF_900497805.2 Vombatus ursinus
ACTTTCCACCCCCTACCTCTAAGAATTCTAGCTCAACCAGTACTTTTTAAGTGCCTAACAAGTATCAGGGGACAGTTAGGTGATGCAATGAATAGAGTGCAAGGCCTGGAGTCAGGAAGACTCATCTTCCTGAGTTCAAATCTGGCCTCAGACACTTACTAGCTGTGTGACCATGGGCATGTTACTTAATCCTATATGCCTCATCTGTTTCCTCATCTGTAGGATGAGCTAGAGAAGGAAATGGCAAACCACTCCAGCATCTTTGCCAAGAAAACCCCAAATGGGGTCACAAAGAGTCAACACAACTGAAAATGACTGAACAACAACTATGTGTCAGGCACTGTGGTCCACCACAGGGACACAAATGCAATGAATGAAGCAATCTTTATTCAAATGAAGTCTACATTCTAATGGAGGAGACAACAAGGACAATGTGTGTGGATACAGAGATAGAGATATGTATGCATAGATACACACATATAATTATGTACAGAACAAATACAAAGAGATTAATTACAAAGGAGTAAGTACAAGATAGTACATAAGGCAGGGCACTATCAGGGGAGGGGATCAGGAAAGACTTTATGGAGAAGGGGGTGCTTGAGTTTTGTCTTGAAAGCAGAGAGGGATTCTATGAGGCAGAGGTGAGAGGCATTTCAGGCATGGGGGTCAGCCAATGAAAAGGACAGAGGCAGGAGATGGAGTGGCATACGTGAGTTGATATGACCCTTCTGACTGGAAGGTGGAGGCATGAACTCCAAAACCAGGCCAATCATCTCCAAATTTCCCACTGGACTCTGAACTCTTCTGGATTTCTTGGAACTTTTCCATTATGTCCCCATGCTGGGTCTGCTTCTCTTCACTTTTTTTTCCTGCTCAATTTTCAACTTTTTTTGTGTTCTGTCTTCTCTTCATGGGACTGAAAGCTCCCTGAGGGCAGAGACCATTTGTCTTTTCATATTTGTATCCCCAAATCTTGGCACAGTACCTAGCACAGAGTAGGCATTTTTTGTTTTTATTAATATTCATTATTTATTAATATTATTATTAAATGTTTATTGACTGACTGTGAGAGGCAGAGAAAAGGTCAATTTGGCTAAGTCAGGGAGCTCAGGTGGGGGAGTAATTTCCATTTTATAACCTTTAATATTTACAGAGCACTTTAAACAGTAATACCTAATTGATCGAGCCTTCGAAAAGCATCACTTAGCATTTCCCAGGCCCTGCACTAGGTCCTGGGGATGTATGTATAACAAAAGGGACATGGTCCCTGATCTCCAGAGCCTCACTTACATGGAACCTGGAGACACTTCATGTGAGAATCAGTGAGAACTAGAAAAGGAGAAGGAGTAAGCCTTCCCATGGGAGGTACCATAGGAGCTGGCTACTCCAAATCTCTCCACAAGCTTCCTACACCTCCTGCTTCCCCCATCTTCTCAGCCGAGGACCTCACCTGAAAAATAAAGGACATTCCCCAGAAGCTGCCCCTTCTTCCAATCATATCATCTCCAAACCCCTTCTTATCATTCCTGACCCTCACCTCCTTTTCTCCAGTCTCTGAAAATGATGTGGCTCTTCTGGATATGGCCAAACTACCTCTATTGGTCCTTGATTCAGTCCCATCTTTTTTCTTTACTAGCAGATTGCCACGATTGTTCCCTCTTTTCTTCTAATCATTAATTTCTAACTATTTAATGGTTTGTTTACCTGTAGCCTACAAAGATGACAGTTTGACACCATCTTAAAAAAACAACTTTCACTAGACACTATTAGGCCCCTAAGCTATCATCCTACATCTCTCTTCCCTTCCTCCATCAAACTTCTAAAAAAAGCTGTCCATTTTTATCGCTTCCATCTCCTTTCCCCTCTTTCCTGTCTCAAATCTTTACAATTTGAAAGCTGACTGCATCACTTGATTGAAACTGTGCTCCTTAAAGTTATCAATGATCTCTTAATTGCCAAATCAAATGGCATTTTCACCATCCTCTTTCTCAATATTTCTGCAGCATTTGAAACTGTTGACCATCCTCTCCTCCTAGATGTTGTGTCTCATTCTCTTCCTGCCTATCTGAATGCTTTTCCTCAGCCTCTTTGGTGGGTTCCTCAGACATATCCCTGCCCCCTAAATCTTCCTGTACTCCAAGACTCTGTGCTATGATCTCTTCTCCCACCACACTCTCTCACTTGGTACTCCAATGGATGTTCAATGGATTTAATTATAATCTCTATGCAGATGACTCACAGCTCTACAGAGCCAACCCTAGTGTCTCTCCTGAGCTCTATTCTCAAATATATTATGACTTTTGGACATTTTAAACTGAATGTTTAAATTTGTCAAACTCAACATGTCCAAAACAAAACTCATCATCTTTCCTCTCCTCAAAAATCACTCCTTGTCTAAACTTCTCTATTTCGGTCAGATAGAACAACCCCATCTTTCCAGTCTCCCAGATCCGCAAATATAGTGTTATCCTCATCTCCTCACTCAGGTGCCAACTGTTGGCATTTCTACCTCCATAGCATCTCTCTCGTCCATGCCCTTATCACTCCTCACACAGTCACCATCTTAGCTCAGCCCATCATCACCTTTCCTACTGACTATTGCAATGACCTCCTAATTGGTTTCCCATTTCAAGTTTCTTCCCATTCCAATACATCCTCCACAAGGCTGCCAAAGTAATTTTCCTTAAGCCCAGGTCTGGCCATATCCCTCCCACACTGAATAAACTCCAGTGATTCCCTATTGCCTATAGGAAAAAATACTAACTCCAGATTGCTAAAGAGAATAAAGCATAGTTAAAGGAAACAGAGCTGAAGACTCCGTGGGGAGAAAAGGGAGTTGAGGGGGAGGAGAGCAGATAAGCCTTGTCAGGATCTTAGTGTTCCCCAGAGGTGAGAGGGAATGACAAGGTCAGCTGTACAGTTAGAGCTTCAAAACAGATTTGAGACTCATGCCGAAGAGAGTGAACTGGAGGCTCTGAAGAAGAAGATGCTTGTCCTCCAGAGAACCCTATGGCAATGCAATGGAAGCGACCAGGTGAGAGATCGACCAGGAAGGGTCAGAGGGAAAAGGGAAGAGTGAAAGGTAGTTGATTCCCTGCTCTGGGGCCTGAAACAGTTCTTTGTTAATCTGCTAAGAACAACAGTGAAGGGGCAGCTAGGTAGCGCAGTGGATAGAGCATTGGCACTGAAGTCAGGAGGACCTGAGTTCAAATCCAGCCTCAGACCAAACGCTTGACACTTACTAGCTGTGTGACCCTGGGCAAGTCACTTAACCCCAACTGCCTAAAATCAAAACAAAACAAAAAAAAAAAAACAACAGTGAGGACTGTGGCCTTCCAGGACTTTTATCAAAGATATAACAGGAAAGCTTCCATGACCTATTGAAATGGATGACAACTCTCCCTTTCAGGTGACTCACATAGACACAATTGACTTTACCAGAAGGAACCTCAAATATTTTGCCAGTAATATATTGGAAACCTGGGGAAAGAAACCAACGTGCAGAGGGGTGAAGATTATGTTTTTCTCACTGTTGGCCATTGGAGGCAAGGTATACAGAAGGAAAAAAATAATGCGGGAAATAAATATCTGACTAAGATGATGAGGTCTAAAGATGGGATTGAACTTAGAACCACAGCTTAAACTATAGAGATAACAGGGCCAGTGGTGAAATACAAAGGCTGATAAGAATGTCATATATATATTATATATGTGTGTATGTATGTATATATACCTATACACACATATATATACACATACATATATATTCCACATACAGCAGCTACAATGAAGGGAGAAGAATATCAGTTGAGACACCCAGAAGTTTACAGGAGAACAACTGCAAAAAAGGAGTCTGGTGTAAAACACACATGACCTCAAGTGTTTAAACACAGATGACCAAGTTAAGGCAACAAACAAGAAGAACCAGAGGGGTTAATGGAAAGGGGCAAATTTGACCTCATAGGTCCCATGGAGACTTGGGGGATGAACCCTATGACTGGCCTACAGCTCTGGATGGGTCAGCCTCATTATATATCAAGAAGGTATACTCATGACAGGAAATCTAAGACCCTTAGGTGGGAAGCGTAACAGAGAATACAGGTCAATGGAAAGACAAACAGAAATAATTTTATAGCCCACTTGGACAGAAAAGGAAATACATGGGGAGTTTAGGAAATAGCTCACAAACCAGGCACCAAGGCATAATCTACTAAGGAGAGGAGACGTCAATTATGCAGACATTTGCTGGAGTTCTCTGTCTTTGTCTCTGTCTTTCTCTCTTTTTCTGCCAAAAGCAGAGCGACTGATAACTTCTTGGCTTGCATTGGGAAATTTCCTAAAGCAAAAAGGGGGGTGGGGGCTTAAGACCCTCAACAGATCTGTTGTAGATCTGATTCTCCCTAACAGGGAGGAACTGGTTGCTGGGCTGGAAGTGGTAAGAGGCTTGAGAGGAAATGACTACTACCTCTAAGAGTTTGTGATAAGGGGAGAGGACACCTGGGCATAGTGAAACATGCATCCTAGGTTTGGGGAAGGCTTATTTCAAAAGGCTTTTCAGAGGAAAGACACATGGATTAAAATGCTCTAGAGAAAGTCAGCCCGGGAGGGATGGGAGATGCTTAAAAATGAAATTCTGAACATACGAAGGGTAACAATTGAGGAAATTGAGGGGATGAGGACAGCAAGTGGTTAATTGTGAGAATCAGGTGAACCACATTGATTTCATGATGTGATTCAATTCTGGAGCTAGCTCAGTCCCCTTTCTATTCAGTTATTGGTTTAGTCCAACTTCTATCTTGTGAGAAAACTGTATTCAATTTTGGGAATTTGGGGGGGGGGCCTGGAACCTTATTGTATCGTTTGGACCTAGCCCAGCTTGTCTGGGAAGCTGGACCACTTCTACCTACTGCTTAGAGACCCTTAACTAAGGGCTTAGGTTATGTTGACCAGAAACCCAGTCAGATCCAAAGATTGATGTAAGGAGTTTTCTCACAATTGTACATCTCAAGCAACCCATGTCTTATCTGAAAACTGGTCCCATGCTGATCAAGCAGTTATTGTTTCCATGTTCCTTTGATTGTTTACAGATGCTTAGGGGAGATGGGACACCTCTTTTTCTCAATTCAGGGAATTGCACCTGTTTCTTCTCCCCTTCCCAACTTGGAAAGTCCCTAATCTTTCATCCATTTAGAAATCAGATTACCTGATTTTGTATTGTTTCCTTTTAATTAATTGACCTTATTTGAGTAATTGTTTTAATGTATAAAAGTCTGTCTCCCCCTGTAATCTGGGTCCAGCCCCAACTGAGGTGGTCTGTTTGGATTTGTTATGCAATTGGCATGCATTGTTTAATACATTGATATGCTCAGAAGCTTGAAACTTTGTTTCCTCAAACACTTCATCTTTCACCCCACACACAATGCCAGTGAAAAGTGGAAATAGAATGTGTCTGAGGAGACCAATGTGTATGAACAGAGAACTTACCAAGCAACTTGGATTTCTAAAAAGAAAAGAGCAGAAGGTAAGATCAAGACCAAATAATGGAAGAGAACAGGTCCTCTAAAAGTGACATCAGGGGGGCAGCTAGGTGACACAGTGGATAGGGCACCAGCTCTGAAGTCAGGAGGACCTGAGTTCAAATCCAGCCTCAGACCAAACACTTGACACTTATTAGCTGTGTGACCCTGGGCAAGTCACTTAACCCCAATTGCCTTAAAAAAAAGTGACATCAGCAGTGCTGAATCTCCGAATGAACTGAGGTTAGTGAGAGAATACCAGGACAACAAAGGGCTTTTTTAGGTGTATAAGTCGGAATCGGTGGATCACAAAGCAGAGAGGACCTTTGTATGGAGAAGATGGACTCCAATAACTGACGATGGAGATCAGGTCGAAAGGTTCCATTCTGATTTTGCTTCTGTTTTTTCTGCCCTTCCTGAGGAGAATGCTCTTTGCACTGAAAATGAGAGAACAAAAATTGTGAACAGAGAGTTGCTACCAATTTTAAGCAAGGCTATGATAAGAGAGCACCTAAGTGTCTCTTATGAATTTGTCACCTGGCCCACATGAACTTCATCCTCAGGTTCTGAAAGAACTGGCTGAGGAAATTGCTGAGCCGCTGTAAGCAATCCTTGAAAGATCATAAAGTCCACTTAAGATGATGACACTAAAGGTCCTACAGGAGTTCAGCTCTCCAACAAATGCTCTAGCAAAGTTCTAAAAATGCATCAGAAGGAGAAGGACTACCAAAGAGAGATATTGGAAGAAGAATGAATGGCTTAGGATAGAAGGTGTGGAAAACCTTCCCCATGAAGCGTATGCTGAAAATTAGAAAACGCAATACAGAAAAAAATAGAATAAAGCAAACAGACCTCAACAACTTCATGGCACAACAAGAAATAATAAAACAAAGTTAAAGCAAAAAACCTTGAAAAATATACATCTTCTATCAAAAACAACTGACCTGACCACCTTATATCTATCAGACTGGCTAATATGACAGAAAAGGAAAATGATAAATGTTGGAAAGGATGTGGAAAACTGGGACACTAAGGCACTGTTGGTGGAGATGTGAACTGATCCAACCATTCTGGAGAGCTATTTAGAATTATGCCCAAAGGGCAATTAAACTGTGCGTACCCTTTGATCGAGAAACACCACTACTAGGTCTGCATCCCAAAGAGATCATAAAAAAAGGGAAAAGGACCTACATGTACAAAAATATTTATAGCAGCTCATTTTGTGGTGGCAAAAAATTGGAAACTGAGGGAATGCCCATCAATTGGGGAATGGCTGAACAAGTCATGCTACATGAATGTAATGGAATATTATTGCGCTATAAGAAATGAGGATGAGGATGCTTTCAGAAAAATCTTTAAAAAATTTTTGTGACCTAATGCAAAGTGAAATGAGCAGAATCAGGAGAACTCTGTACACAGTAGCAGCAACATTGTGCAATGATCAACTGTGAATGACTTGGCTCTTCTCGTCAGTGCAATGATACAGGACAATTCTGATGGAAAATGTTGTCTTCATCCGGAGAAAGAACTGGTGGGGTCTGAATGCAGATCAAAGCATGCTGCTTTCACTTTCATAATTTTTTTTTCCTTTTGGTCTGCTTCTTCTTTTACAACATGACTGATGTGGAAATGTGTTTTGCATGATTGCACATGTATAACTTATATAACTTATATAGTTGTTTGCTAGTTTAGGAGTAGGGAGGAAAAGGAGGGAGGGAGAAAAATTTGGAGGTCAAAAATTTTTTTAAATGAATATTAAAGGGGCAGCTAGGTGGCGCAGTAGATAGAGCACCTGCCCTGGAGTCAGGAGGACCTGAGTTCAAATCCCACCTCAGATACATAACACTCACTAGCTGTGTGACTCTGGGCAAGTCACTTACCCTCAATTGCCTCACCCCTCCCCCCAAAAAAATGAACATGAAAAAAAATCTCTTTACGTATGATCAGAAAAAATAAAACACTACTTAAACAAAACAAAACAAAAAAAGAACAGAGTTACCAAAAAAAACTGACTTGGAAAATAGAACAAGGAAAGAAATTTTAAGAATCATCAGACTCTAACATGAATGTAAATTTAAAAACAAAGTGGCTTAATAATGAAATAAAATTACTGAACTCTCAAAGGAAAAAACCCCAGTATCAAATCAATTTACAATTGCATTTTATCAAATATTCAAGGATCAATTAATTCTAAGACTATGTAAAATGTTGGCAAAAATGAAGGGGAACGGGATTCTTCCAAATGCCTATGAAATATAAAGAGGATTCTCTGGCTCACTCTTCCAGAACTAGGCCAGCTATGTCTTCTCTCTCCGAGGTCTAGGAATATTCTGAAGTATTTGGAATATCCATTTTCTAATGTCTTCTGCTCAAACCTCCATTGGTTGTGTTATTTCTACTCTTAGGTGCCAATAATTAGCACCCCAGTTCCATTTAACCCTTTAACCTCAATAAGCTTTTAACAAGGGATATTGACTTCAAAGATTTAGTAAGAACTCAAGTACATATATTTGCTTGTTAACAAGCAAGTTAAAGGACCAGGGAAAGAGAAGCCTTTTGCAACTATGGATGAGGGAGGAATTCTTGACCAAAGAAGCTATAGAGAGGCTCACAAGAAATAAAATGAACAGCTTTAATTCCATAAAAATTGAAAAATTGCTGAAAAACCAAAATCAATACATTTAAATTAGAAGGAAAATTACTGACTGGGAATATATTTTTTCCAAATTAATCTGATAAAGATGTGATATCCAAAATATGTAAGAGATTAAAACAACTATATAATAGCAAGAGTCATTTGCCAATAGATAAATGGTTTAAAGAATATGAACAAATAGTTCTCAAAACAAGAAAGGCAAGCTATAAATAACTATGTATATGTGGAAAATTTTCCAAATCACTAATAATAAGTGAAATGTGAAATCTTAGGCTCTAATTCACTACTACTTTAAAGTAGATTGTCAAAGATGGCAAAAAGGGAAAAATTATCATTGATGTAAGGGATATGGAAGTTTATCCAAATTAAATACTGTTAGTGTAATTCTGAAGTAGTCCAACCATTCTGGAAAGTAATTTGGAACTACACCCTCAAAGTCACTAATGTGTGCATAACTTTCTAAAATTTCATTTATTTATTTTCAAAATTCATTTTTAAAAATTTTAAGTTCCAAATTTTTTTTTTCAGGCAATTGGGGTTAAGTAACTTGTCCAGGGTCACACAGCTAGTGTGAAGTGTTTGGTCTGAGACCGGATTTGAACTCAGGTCCTCCTGACTCCAGAGTTGGTGCTCTATCCACTGCACCACCTAGATGCCCCTAAGTTTTGAATTCTTTCCCTACTTCCAATCCCTCTCCCATCCATCAAGAAGGCAAGCAATATATCAATTCTACATGCAAAGTCATGCAAAACATATTTCCACATTGCAAAATAAAAGGCAAGAAAAATTAAGAAAAAAAAACTGCCTCAATCTGTACTCAGAGTTCATCAGTTCTCTCTCTGCAGCTGGATAGCATTTTTCATCATGGGTCCTCCGAAACTGACTTGGATCGTTGTTTTGATTAGCGTAGCTAAGTCTTTCATAGTTGATCATCATTACAATATCATTGTTACTGTGTCCAATGTTCTCCTGATTTTAGTCACTTCACTTTGCATCCATTCATGTAAGTTTTGCCAGGTTTTCCCCAAACCATTCTGCTCATCATTTCTTGCAGCACAATAGTTCCCCCAAAATTACGTACCACAACTTGTTCAGCCATTCCTTAATTGATGGGTATCCCCTCAATTTCCAATTCTTTATATGTAAATGACTTTTAACCCAATCATTTCATGATTAAGTTGATATCCCAGTAAAATCAAAAAAAGAAGGCATAATAATAGTCTCTAGATCACAAAGCTGTGTGTGAATGGAAAGGAGATGCCTTGAGCTCCATTTCCGTCTCAGACACAATAGATGGGGTGACCTTGGGAAAGGCATTTCATCTATATGGATCTCAGTTTCTTCATCTGTAAAGTGAAGGGGGTTGGATTCAATGGCCTTTGAAGTCCCTTTCAGCTCTAAATCTGTGATTTTATGGACATTAGGACAGCTCCTTGCACCACAACCTTCATACTTAGCAGAGCTATTTCAGAAAGGGTGGGGGTGGAGAGAGGACTGTTCCCTCATTAGTAGCCCGTGGTACCCAAGTGGTTCCCCTCTGGTCAGAATGTTTCCTAGGGAGGTCCCAGGGGATAGAAACCTCTAGCTTGACTGCTGCAATGGCTGTGACTAGTGAGGGAGCCAGAGTTTGTGACTTGCCTGTCTATGGTCCATTTGTGTACTGTGTTTGAGCCTCATGATGTTCCTAAGGGGCATCTTGTTCAGTTGACAAAGTGACTCAAAGGCAGAGAAAGGACTGACCCAAGACTCCTGAATCTCAGGACAGAGGTGCTGCCCAGGATGTGTCTTCATTTGGCTCCCAGGCTGCTGATGTGTGCAGATAGACAGACACTCAAGTGTGAATGTGGGCCAGAGACCAGACTCAAATGCAGCTGTGTTCTGGGTCTCCCCTTTCCCACCTCAGTCTTTTAATCTGTAGCATCTGGGTATCCGATTGTCTGATCCATCTGTCCTTCTGATCTCTCAAGGGGCTGCACGCCCTAGGATGGTGATGGCAGCCTGAGTGAAAGCTGGAATAGACCTTAGATGTCATCTACACCAACTGCTTCTCCTCATTTTACAGATGGGGAAACTGAAATCCAGAGTGGTTAAGTTACACAAGCAGCTATTGAGAGAGCCAGGAGATTTGGTCCCCGGTCTCTTTATTTCAATCAGCGTCATTCCACAGCACCTCTCTGCTTTCCAAAAGTTAGGAGAGAAGTAAAATGGAAAGCTGGAGATGAATGGGATAACAAAACAATAACAACGACGACGAAGAACAAACACCATTTATATAGTACCTGCTATGTGCCAAACATGGGGTGCTAAACTTATTGCAATTATTTTCTTGTTTGATGCTCACAACAACCCTGAGAAGTAGGTGTTATTTTATCCCTATTTTACAGGTGAGGAAACTGAGGCAGAGGTTAAATGACTTGCCCAGGTTCACACAGCTAGGAAATTTCTGAGGCCAGATTAGAACTCAGGTCACCCTGACTCCAGGTATAATGGTCAGAATTCACCCAGCCTGAATGCAGAGGAGAAAAGACCCAGCCAGACCCAGAGGCTGCCAGAGCTCCATTAGAGTCGGGGATCCTAAGAGGGAGCACAGCTACCCCTGCAGGGGGTGCACAGTTTCGCCATTGTCTGGAATAGTGACTCAGCGGGACTCCTGGCACCCTAAACCAGGCACTGTGCCAACCAATGAGCGACACCCACTGGGAGACCTACCTAGGGCGTGCCCTTTCAGGGAACCCCATAAAAGGACTGT
>NW_020954746.1:0-9067 GCF_900497805.2 Vombatus ursinus
AAAGATATACATTTATGTTTGAAATGAGGCAAGACTTCTTTCTAACAGTGTTATCCAGAAGCAGAATGGGCTGCCACTTTAAGTAATGGGTTCCCCTGCACACTGAAGGATTTTAAGCAAATATTTGGTGATCACTTTGGAATTTTATTTTAAAGGGGCTTTGTTCAAGAATGGTTGGATCAGATGCCTTCTGATGTCTTTCCGACCTGTTATTCTGTGATAACTGATTTTGACAGGAAGTAGATCTCTATTCATGAAATGAGAATACTCCCTTGTGTTTTCAAAACATGAATCTTCAAGAGTTCTTGAGGCCGATAAGATGGTCAGTATTGTACAGAGAACGTCTCCTGTGCATGTTTTTTTCCTGACTCTTTCATCATAGGGAAACTGACAAGAAAATTAGGAAGGCATTCACTCCTAAGGTAGAGCTTCAGGGGACCCTGTCTCTTTTCCTAGCTTAAGGTGTCATTCTTTCATGACAGTTGACCCTCTGGTGAGGGGAGAGTAAGAGAAAGGAAATTGAACAGTCAGATTTTGAGATATTGGAAAATAAACTCAATTCTATTTTAAAAAGAACGCAATATATTGGACATCTCAGAATGATTAAAGTTAGAAGTAAGCTTTTGTAGGGTACGATAGTTGAACCCTAGTGCGTAGAAAAGGTCCTGGGACTCACTGGCTTTTAGCATAACCTTTCTCTACTCCCAATTCATTATGGAAGGAAATTAATTCTAATGTATGCTGTGCATATGGACATAAGAAAAATCTTCTCATAGCCCCTATTTAATATTGAAAAGAAACAAATGCTAGAGTTTACCATAAATATGCCCATAAGAAATAAAATTAATTTCAATACATAGTATAGTTATTTACCAACTATTCCCTATGTCCATTGAAAAATAAATGAATGAAATGAAAATACTTTTATCAAGTATTTATGATGTGCAAAGAACAGTGCTAAATAAAGGAGATACAGGGTCAGCTAGGTGGTGCAGTGGATAGATCACCGGCCTTGGATTCAGGAGGACCTGAGTTCAAATCTGGCCTCAGACACGCAACACTTACTAGCCATGTGACCCTGGGCAAGTCACTTAACCCCATTGCCTAATCAAATTAAAAAAAAAAAGAAAAAAATAAATAAAGGAGATATAAATACAAAAGCAAGGCAGTTTCTGCTTTGGTTCTCCCTGTAGATAAGTTTACCTATACCCTAGGTAGGGAAACCTTGGTGTAGGATATGAGATCTCAGGATTATAAAATTCAACTTCATGTTGCACTTAATTATTTAGTGGTGACTTATAAGATTTCCAGGGAAACTGAATTCAATTACGTTACTCTGTGACAACTGAAGAATTAATCATTCTTTGTTTTCTTATTGATTTTCTCCTGTCATTCTTTTTCCTTCTTCAGAAGAAAAACCAAAATTTCAACCACAAAAGACAATTGAAGAAATATCAGAAGACATTGAAACAAAATGATTTTTTTAAAAAAAATCACACTTTAATCTTTATTACTAATATGTGCAAATACAAGCTCATTTCTTAAGAACTTTTAATTAAATAGGAAGGCTTTACTCCTAACCATGGAAGTCTTTATTGAAGAAGCATGTTCATGAATCCATGATTATTTTTCCATGTCATATAAATGCAGCAAAAATATACGGACATTGTATGACAATATAAGGACTGTATTATATTCACTCAGTGAAGAGTTTTTGACTTGATACATTCTTCACAGCTATCTTCACATCCTGGTTCCTCAGACTGTAGGTGAAGGATTTGAGCATAGGTGCTACCACACTATAAAAACGGGGAGATGAGTTTCTCTATTACTTCTTGTTTGTCAGCTCCAAGAGAGTCTGTAGACTTGGTTTTATGTACATAAAGAAAATGGTTCCACAGAATATAATAACCACAGTCAGATGGGCAGTTCAAGTAGAGAAAGCTTTGTGTTTTCCTTCTCCAGAAAGGATCCTCAGGATGGTGGAAAGGATAAAAACATAGGAAACAAAAATAAACAGAACTAGAATGACTAGAAAAGTCATAGGTCCAAAAACTGCGCTAATCACATTGGGTAAGATATATGCACTGGTCATTTTGAGAACAGCTAGTATTTCACATGTGAAGTGATTGATAACATTGTTCCCACAAAAAGTAATTGAATTTTGAGAATGTCTGCACAATTGAGTTGACAACTCCTTCTCGCTGGGATCCCATTGCCATTGGCACATAGGCAGCCTTGCTCATGATGATGGGATCTCTCAGGGGGTTGCAGATGGCCACACAGTGGTCAAATCTCACCATGTTCAAGATGACACATTCAGTTGTTCTCATGGCAAAGGAAAGACACATTTGCACTGTGCAGCAAATAAATGGTTTTCCTTGGGGATGAGGAAGCCATCTAGAATTAGAGGGACAGAAGAGGTTATGTAGCAAATGTCCAGGAAGGAGAGGTTGCCAAGGAGGAAGTACATGGGTGTGTGCAGGTGGGAGTCATAGATAGTTACAGTGATAAGGACACCATTGTCCAGAAGGATTACTGAGTACATCACTAGGATTAGCACAAAGAAACTTTTCTCAAGTCTTGAGTAGGCAGAAAGTCCCAGGAGAATAAATCTAGTGATATAGATGGTCTGATTCATTCCTCGCATTTATTTCTTGTTTGTTACCTATAAGAATACAGAGTAATAAACCATTCTTTTATTACCAAAAGACTCTTATTTTGTGCAATTATATATGTTTTATATGTTTGAGTAAATATATACTATACAAAGATAAGGTTTCTTCTCTTTTGAATATCAAAGCAACAGATACTTGAAGAAATGACTTTGTAGAATAATTGAAACACCTCACAGACTTTAAAATGTCATATGATTTTAAAATGTACCTGATTGAAGTTGAGACATTGCACTTTTACTTTGATGAAAACATGGCACTTCTATCTCCAAAAATCTCATGATGGAAAATGCTATCCACATCCAGAGAAAGAACTGTGGAGTTTGAATGCAGATTGAAGCATACTATTTGCTTTTCTTCCTTCTGTTTTGTTTTGTTTCCTCTTTCTTGTGGTTCCTCCTATTGGTCCTAATTCTTCCTTAGAACATGACTAATATGAAAATATGTTTAATAGAAATGTACATGTCGAACCTATATCAGATTGCACACTGTCTTCAGGAGGGAGGTGGGGAGGGAGAAGGTGAAAAATTTAAAACTCAAAAGTATATGAAAGTGATTATTGAAAACTAAAAATAAATTAATAAAAGAAATGGTCTTCAAGTAATTTCTTTAAAGTATTTTGGTATAAAAGTTGGACCAGGTCAATCTTTACACCATTGACAGGCAATATAGTTGTTCAGTTTATTATTTATTCAGTAAGCATTTATTAAGTACTGAAGTACTTATTCCATATTCTATATTACTGAGTATAAAACAGCTTTAGACTGGGGGTAGAGAGAGTGAAAAAGTTTAGATAAGATGCTGACCATTATGATCACTTATGACAGGGTGTTTTCCACTCTCAGATATGCAACATAAGGAAGACACCATGGGCACCTGTCCCCTATAGTTTTTATCTACTGAAAGCACATGTATTGTCTTTCCATCATCTTGGATATTGTGTATTTTTAGCCCATGTCATCTGAGGATCAATTGAAGGAACTGGGGATGTTTAGCCTGGGTAAGAGAAACCTCAGGAGTGTTATATTCATGTATTTAAAAGGCTGTCACATGCAAGAGAGATTAAATTTGTTCTTATTGGCCTCAGAGAAAAGAATCAGGAACAATATGTGGAAGTAGGAAAGAGATAAATTTAGGAATAATGAAGTAAACACTTTATAACCATTAGAGCTATCCCAAAGTGGAATGGTGCCTTGAAAGCAATGGGTTCCATCTTATTGCAGATTTTCAGGCAGAGGTTAGATGACAGTATGCTGTAAGTTGGACTACATGGGCACTGAGGTCCTTTGCAACTCTGTGTTCTGTGATTTTAATCTTTATAGCTGTCTATTTCTTCACTAAAAACTCCATCTTTGACTATCAGGGGTCCAGCTTCTACTTAAAATATTTCTGATAAGGTCTCCTGTGTACTTAGCATGACCAAATCTGAAAGCTTATTTTTATCTCTCTGTTTCTTGCCCCTCATTATGAATCACTTTGTAACTTCCTCATTATCTATAATCACAGACACTGATAACCTTCCTCTTTATTACTTAAATGAAACAAACCTTTTTCCTTCTGTGTCAACCCCCATTTTATTTCTTGATCATATTCTTTTAAAATTTTGAATTTGAGAATAAGTAAATCCAATGGAATGTAAGCTCCCTAAGGGTAGTGGTTTTTTCATCTTGGTATCCTTAGTTCTTAGAACAGTGCCATGTACAAAGTTAGCATTTAATTAAAACTTGTTGAATTTAATTCCAACTGTATCATTAGAATACTGTTTTACTCATCTTGGATTCCCTTTATTTCTTCTCTAACCTCTCCATTGTATTTTTCACATTGTACCCACTGTATCTCCCTAGATCACAACTTATTTTTTTGTGCATCACTTGACTTTGATGAATATTTAAAGGATATTAAAAAACTTTTAAATGTACTTTAAGATATGATCAATGGCTAATTTCACTTATTTCATTCTCTTAGTCAATGGTCTATTTAGGAGCATGTTCCAAGACATAGTTTCGTATAGTGGAGAAGGCATTAAGCTGGGAGTCAAAAGTCCAAAGTTCTAGTCTCCCTCCATTACTAACTTGGGTGACCTTGGGCAAGTCACAATCTGACTCTGGTACCTTGTTTCTAAAGCAAGAATAATGAAATTTATTCTTTTTATTTTATAAGGTTGTTGTGATGATCAAATGAAATATTGACTGAATAAAGGGTCTTGTAAATTGTAAGCATTATAGAAGTAACGATGTTATGAATATTTAGGGGGAATTTAAAAAATTCCATCTTGGTTAAATTGAGCCAAATGCTACATTAAAAGATTGTAGCATAACTGATTTTTAAAAATATTTCAAAATATACATTATTTCACCACTGTGGGTATTTCCTCCCCACATACAGATCACAACCCTATCATACCTTAGTAGATAATCATCATCATCATCACCATCATCATCATCATCATCTTCATCATCATCTCTTCTCCTGGTGGAAAATTTTCTGGTATTAATGCTTCATCTGGGAGGTAGGACCTCCCAGACCCATGCTTCATCATCTGTGATGCACAAGGATCACTTCTATTCTACAATGAAGTCAGGAAAGAGGAAGGACTTAAAATGAAAAACAAATCCATATTGCAACTAAATTTTTGAAAATGTTATCTTCATCAAAATTATTGGGGGCATCTAATTAGTTTTGACTTCTTCCTTGGTTCCTATGTTTCTCTCAGTCTTGGTTATGTGCACACAATTTATTCACCCTACTGCAACTCCAGCACCATGGAAAGCTACCAAGCTGCAAACCTCTCTGTTTTCCCAATAATTGTGATTGTAATGCATCATAAACTGTACCTTAAAACAAAACAAAAGAAGAAACAAAAAACCCTGCTAAAGTAAAAGTGATGAAAATTTGACTTTGATTATCACTCACTGCTTATATAATGGGATATGATTTTAGGAATATGATTATGATTGAAATAGTTCACACAAAATTATTGT
The DNA here is from genome assembly GCF_900497805.2 of Vombatus ursinus. NCBI lineage: Eukaryota > Metazoa > Chordata > Mammalia > Diprotodontia > Vombatidae > Vombatus > Vombatus ursinus. The sequence continues at coordinate 5,657 of NW_020954746.1, forward strand.
AACAATGATTACTGTGTAGTAGTCTTCACAAACAATAAGCTAGCCATGATATACAGTGACTTTTAAGGCAGCTGAAAGCACTTGATAATTTTATTTTTCTAAATATTAATGTGAATATTAAAATATTAAAATGAATATAGACTTCTAAAGGAATTAGTCTGTTATCCTTAATAGTTTTTCTTTCTCCAGTAAAATCTAACTTTAATTAATCATGGTATGGATATGACCCTGGGTTTTTTTAAAATTTATTTTTAAATTTTTTTATTAATTGATTTTGATTTATCAATAATCACTTCCATATGCTTTTGAGTTTAAAATTTTTCTCCCCCTTCCTCCCGACCACCCTCTCCAAGACAGCATATAATCTGATATAGGCTATACATTTACATTCATATTAAACATATTTTCACATTACTGATGTTGTAAGTAGAAATTAAAACCAATAGGAGGAACCATCAGAAAGAGGAAACAAAACTCAACAGAAGAGAAAAAAAATAACAATTTGGCTTCCATAGTTCTTTCTTTGGGTGTGCATAGCATTTTCCATCACAAGGCCTCTGGAGATGTCTTAGACCCTTGTATTTCCAGGAAGGGTTAAGTTTATCAATATTAGTCATCACACAACATGGCTGTTATTTTGTACAACATTCTCTTGTTTCTGCTCACTTCACTCAGCATCAGACCATACAAGTCTTTCCAGGTTTTTCTGAAGTTAGCCTGTTCATCATTTCTTATAGCACAATAGTATTCCACCACATTCATATACCACAACTTGCTCAGCCATTCCCCAATTGATGGGCATCCTCTCAATTTCTAATTCTTTGCCACCACAAAAAGAGTTGCTATGAATATTCTTGTACATGTAGGTCCTTTTCCCATTTGTGTGATCTCTTTGGGATATAGCCCTAGAAGTGCTATTGCTGGGTCAAAGGGTATGCACATTTTTATAGCCCTTTGGGCATAGTTCCAAATTGCTCTCCAAAATGGTTGGATAATTTCACAACTCCACCAACAATGCATTAGTGTTCCAATTTTCCCACATCTTCTCCAACATTTATCATTTTCCTGTTTTGTCATGTTGGCCATTCTGATAGGTGTGATGTGGTACCTCAGAGTTGTTTTGTTTTGCATTTCTCTAATAAATAGTTATTTAGAGCATTTTTTCATATAACTATAGATGGCTTTAATTTCTTCATCTGAGAACTGTCTGTTCATATCCTTTGACCATTTATCAATTGGGGAATGGCTTGTATTCTTATAAATTTGACTTAATTCTCTAAATATTTTAGAAATGAGGCCCTTATCAGAGAGACTGTTTGTAAAAATTCTTTCCCAATTTTCTACCTTCCTTCTAATCTTAGTTGCATTGGCTTTGTTTGTGCAAAAACTTTTCAATTTAATGTAATCAAAATTATCTATTTTGCTTTTTGTAATGTTCTCTATCTCCTGTTTGGTCATGAATTCTTCTGTTCTCCATAGATCTGACAAGTAAACTATTCCTTGCTCTCTCAGTTTGCTTATAGTATCAGCCTTTATATCTAAATCATGTACCCATTTTGACTTTATTTTGGTATATGGTGTGAGATTTTGGTCTATGCCTAGTTTCTGCCATACTCTTTTCCAGTTTTCCCAGCAGTTTATTTTTCAAAGAGTGGGTTCTTATCCCAGAAGCTGGGGTCTTTGGGTTTATCAAATAATATGTTACTATAGTCATTGATTACTGTGTCTTGCATACTTATCCTATTCCACTGATCCACCACTCTATTTCTTAGCCAGTACCAAGCAGTTTTGATGATTGCTGCTTTATAATACAATTTAAGATCTGGAACGGCTAGGCCACCTTCCCCTGGATTTCTTTTCATTAGTTCTCTTGATATTCTGGACCTTTTGTTCTTCCAAATGAATCTTGTTATTATTTTTTCTAACTCTATAAAATAATTTTTTGGTAGTTTGATTGGTATGGCACTGAATAACTAAATTAGCTTAGATAGGATTGTCATTTTTAATATATTAGCTCAGCCTACCCATGAGCAACTGATGTTTTTCCAATTATTTAGATATGATTTTATTTGCTTGAAAAGTGTTTTGTAATTGTGCATAGAGTTCCTGGGTTTGTTTCAGGAGGTAGACTCCTAAATATTTTATAATGTTTACAGTAAGTTTAAATGGACTTTCTCTTCCTATCTCTTTCTGTTGGGCTTTTGTTGGTAATATATAGAAATGCCAGTGATTTACGTGGGTTTATTTTATAGCCTGCAACTTTGCTAAAGTTGTTTATTATTTAAACAACTTTAATTGTTGTTAAAATAATTTGAACAATTATTTAAAGTTTTTAAAATAAGCTTTGGAAAGCTCTGGACAGCTGTACCAGTCTGGACAGGGCTCTAGCTCAGGCCCATTGTTATGGTGAGCTAACTTTGGAGATTTCAAATTTGGTTGGCTGCAAGCAAACAGTTTTCAATCACAAACTCTCTCAAAGATCACCAACTAAGATGTAGAGTGGTTGTGACTTGCATCAATGGAAGGAGTGCCCATACCAGTGAAATCAGATCCTCAAAGTAAAAAGTATAAAATAAATAAGTTCATGAATTCGAGCACATAATGAGATATATGTACTGTTAGAAGCAAATGACTTCATGGAACCCAAGAATATACATGCATTTACTTTTTCATTTTGGCATCACTGTTTAAATCATCATGGAGTTAATATTAGTCCTATGTCATTACCTGAATTCTTATAAGTTGTACTGTGCATTGTCATACTTTAAAAGATTTAACATAGCATCTGAACACAAAGCCCAAATCTTGACTCCTGTGGATGAGGAAAGAAGAAACCTGATTCAGATTAGCAAAGGAATAATCTCATACATTTCCTTTACATTACAATTAAGATTATGACTTTAGAATGGCTAACTAGATACCAGGATGCAAACAAGACATCCTTTTAATGGTTTTTCATAAGTTGTCTGAGCCAACAAGCAATTTAATTGAGTGTTATGCATATCACTATACTAATTAAAATTTTCCACTTCATTTATGAATGAAATGGTGACAAAGAGAAAGGTTAAAACTTGGGAATATGCCATATGGAAGAAATAATGATATCAGACTTGAAAATACTTGAATAAAGAGTCATTCCAAATAATTCTTGAAACAGCAACTTCATCTTTTATGAATATATAATTCAATTCTATATTCCAGATGCAATCTCCAAAGACATGGTCTTTGTATTTAAAAGACAATGTAAACCTCTTGATGCTATTTCCAATCATTTTGGTCCATGATTTAAATAAAAGTTAGGGACTTTTTATGCTGTTCAGATAATGTCCCAAAGATTCTATTAAGTTAAAAGTTAGTACAGAAAAACTTTGGTAGTTCAAATTCTGATAAGCTTATTAAGAACATTAAAGT
>NW_020954746.1:9194-10016 GCF_900497805.2 Vombatus ursinus
ACCCAGGCTGGAAGTGCAGCAGTCACTCATAGGCCTGATCCCATTACTGAATGGCTTGGAAACTTTGATTTACTCCTTTTCATTCCCGGGCCACTATGCCCTTCCTTAGGTAGCCTAGCGGCCCTCTGCCTGGAGGTTTGCCATGTTGGTGTTGGATTTAATATAGACAGCCAGATGACTTAGTCCTTCTACAGCTCACAACTCTTGAATTATAGCAATTCTCAAGCTTTAGCCTCTCTGGAAACAGAAATTGCAGTTTTGTGATGCCATGCCCTGCTGACCACATATGTTAATAGAAAGATAACTACTTTTCTTTAAATATATTAGATATTTCAAACTGCTCTCACTAAATTTGTGTACACCAGTGACATCTTATTGAGTATATTTATATCGAGATATTTATAAAACAAAAACCAAGTATCTAAGACAAAACAAAAATATTTTGAAGAAAAGGCCAATTAAAACAAATGAGCAACTCTAGAAGTTGGGAAGAAAGATCACTGTGGGCATTCTTCCATTTCCTGTTATGGTGAACTGTGAATTCAAGAATAGGGAAGAAATTGAGGTGCCAAAAGACTATGGTATTGATTTCAGCTTATCTCATAAATATTGACCAGAAATAGAATCAGGAAGAGACATCTTAAATGTCAAAACCTTGTCTGAGGATCAAGTGGGTTGACTAGTGGTGTGAACAGATGAGATAAAGAACCAGATACAAGTCACTGTCAAGTATCAGGAAGAAGTGAACTCTAAGTTTGAAAAGATCTGGGAAAGTAGACAGCTTGCTATAAGTTTTCTTTAATGTTGCTTTCTTTCCTGTTT
>NW_020954746.1:10107-13209 GCF_900497805.2 Vombatus ursinus
ATAAATGCTTTTAAATTCATCCATCCATCCATCCACCCATCTATCCAGCTGTCTAGTCTTTTAGTTCATGAGTTAACTGGAAATAAGAAATGAGGTTTTCAATTCTTACTTATTCTAAATTTAGCTGAATCATGACAAGTTTTATTGTAGTCACTACACTCCTGCATTGTTTTAGATGCATATTATTGAGTTACGTTTTTGATTCTGTTTTAAAATAATTTTTCTTTTTTTATGAATGAACTCAATCATTTATGTTCAAGGTCATAATTGTTTTGTGTTTCCTTTATCATATCCTATTATATTGTTGGCTTTAATTACAAAGTTGGTATTGATGCAGTCTTAGACTCAGATACCCATATAGTACCCACCTCCTTCCTCACTTCTACTTGCCTAGCCCATCCCAAAAACAGACCCTGAGATTCTCTATTTATGGATACTTTATTTTCCCTAAACTTCTTTGCTATTTTAGGCAAGCTGAATAATTCAGACTTGAAATTTAAAATGCAATGTAAAATTCATAGAACATGAAAACTGCAATTAAAAACCACTTTACCAATTAGGAATTAAAAGAATATACTTCAAAGTTAAGAGGATACAAAATGCTAATTCTGTCTACAACTACCAGGTTAGAAACTTAAGAAAGTGACCAAGAGGCAGTGGAAGCTAAGGAAAAAACTCTGCTGACACAATTTCTTCCTTGGTTAAGTCTCTTATAGTTGAAATGGTCATGTATCCAAATAGCCTTCCAAATCCTTCAAAGAACTAACTTAGCACATACTATGGTTGTTAGTATGTAAAATTTCAGGGCAGCTTAGCTCCTACCACATCTTGTCCTTTGGTGGTAAGGTTACAAAATCTTCTAAGGGACCTTCTACCACTAACACAATCTTAAAACAATGCCAGCAACTGGAGGAAGAGCTTAATGTCAATAATATAAACATAGAAGAATATAAATTTTTTTAAAAAGTGAGGTTAAAGTCAGAGATATTTCACATAAGTCTTTTAAGGCAAAAACAATATTAATGGCTAGGAAAAAACAAGAAACATCTGGTCCACTATATAAATGCTTATTTTTCCAAAGTCTTCACTGGTCACTATAATAGTGAACAGCATATCATTTGAATCTCTATCATCTCTATCATTTGAATCTCTATCATCTGAATTAAAATAGCTAAGAGATCACAGATCTTTTGCATACAATCTGCCCCAGGCCCTAAGTAGATTCTGTGACTCAAGTCATACCATCACACACTCAGCACTTTTAAGTTCACCAAACATCTCCCATCTTAAAATGCCATCAGGAGGATGGTTCTGCATTCTGGGACATTTAGAGGTATCTACTGAAAGGCTACCACCTTCTATGAGAGCTTGAAAAAGATTCCCTTTCACCTCTCTCCAGGCACTCAAAATTATTACGAAGTTAGCCAAAGGATAGTAAGGCATAATAAATGCTTTTTCACTCAATCATCATTCATTCATTCATTCACTCTATCAAGGCCTTGATAGTGGCTACTGTAGTAGCAGACTTAACTCTCACTACAATTCTATATACTAAAGACATATGAACTGCTATGAGAGTAAACCTTTTGCCCTGTGTTGGAAGAAAAGGGTCATTATAATGAAGTTGCTGAGCAGAGGTAGCTTGAGAACAACATGGCATCATACAATACAGATCCTTCAAAGGGAGACGCATTGATTGTCATGAGGAGCACTTTTGAAGAAAAGGACCTGTAAGAAAATCATATGGTCCTTCTTCCACTACATCATGGCATCATAGACCCCATGCGCAGATTGTTGATAGACCTAATTCTGTGTCTACTATTCCAGAGACCATCAAAATGATTTTACATTCAGCAGAGGGTTTATGATTCCTTTGATGGTCATTAATGAGTCCCACAAGCAACTCTATGTGGTAAAGTATCATCCGCAACATTCCTGTGTTGTTTCTGCTTTCAAAATAGAGAATCTTTAATTATCTAATACTGTTCTTTAAAGACCCCAGACCACTCAGCCAAACACATATCTACAGTCCAAGAATAAATATAAATAAAATTCCTGTTTTTCAAGTCCCTCAGGGCTCTCTCGTATGCAGTTTGCATGTAGTTTGTGGTTCAGTTCATTGGAAAGACTTTCTAGGACCCTTAGACCTCAGGATATCTCCATGAGGTTCCATGAGACTGACTTATGGCTCCTAAAGTCTAATTGCCTAGACTTTTTTCATAGCAGAATTATTTGTAAACTAAACAAAACAATATTTTTTTTCCAGAGCTAGTGTGGAATATTGAAATAATGGAAGAGACAGAGCTTTGGGCCTTGAACTGCAGCTTCTATTCATAAAAGGCACTAATACCTTAAGAGTCTTGGAAGAGCACAATCATTTATGTAATATTTCCGTTTAAAAATAGAAGCCTACTCTAACTTGTACATACTGTTCAAAAAACCATCTTGAATCACCCAGAATATAGGCAGTTATCTAGGAAGCAGATGAGTTTATTTTAGGATCAAGACTCATAAATTTAGAGCTCAAACCAATCTTAGAAGTTGTCTAGTCTTACCCCTACTTCTTACAGATGAGGAAACTGAGGTCCAGAGAGGTATGCCAGGTGGCAAGGGTCATCAGGACAGATGGTGTATCAGGGACGTTCTACTCAGATCCTTATGACTCCAGGGGCCAGATGATAGAATAGACCTATAAGACATTTGTCCCACCAGGGTGAGGAAGCACCATCTCTCCACCTAGTGTCAATATTCTAGTACATATGGCCCTAGGCTTAACGTCAGTGTACATAACAAAATACTTCTACTTTTTCACATGAATGGGAAATTATTTTCTCTTTGTTTGAATTACAATTCAACAAGAACTTTGTAGTAACTTCACTTATATGGATTTGTGGAACATTGTCCTGGAAGTATCAGAAAATTTCAAAAACCCCTACATTTTACTTTCTAATAACTTTGAATTGTTTCTGGGATTAGAACCTATCCTTAAATCAACAAGGGATTTTAAATTGCCTCATGACTATTCCAGATGATGTACTAGAGAATGAATCTAGAATCTGGAATGCAAGGAAACACTGGGGAAAATGGGACTTGACAATTTTA
>NW_020954746.1:13283-13955 GCF_900497805.2 Vombatus ursinus
GCTTGACTGATAACCAGTCCTAATCAAAACCAAAATAGGAAGTAATGGGGACAAATTCAGTGGGGTGGGGTTGAGGTCTATGGAGTGGCCTGTGATATGAAAACTTTGGAGCATGGTTGAGATAGACTGGAGATAGCTTGGGGGTTGGAGACATTGAAGAGTTGGAAAGACATGGTTGGGGGTATAAAAGGTACTGTGACCCATGCATTATACTTATTGACAAAGATGGAGTATGTCATGGAGTTGAGCAGATGACAACAGAAAGAACCTGGATAAGATGGATAGAACCTTAAAGAATTCTGGATGGCTGAGTGGTGGTGACATATGGAGAATATGCAAGAGGCACTGGGGGGCAAGGGGATTGGAGTGCAATCACTCCAAATCCTTTTCTTTGCCCTATGTGTCAGGGAATATGAACTAGGTTTGGAGAGGGTACTGTGAGATATGGTATCTTCAGGAGAAATCTAAGTTTCAGTGAGCATCAAGAGATGGAAAGCACATGGGAACAAGTTATCTAGGAAGCAGGTGAATTTTAGGATCAAAGGATCCTGGAACTAGAACTTAAACAGAGCTTGGAGGTTATCTAGTCTTACTCCTACTTCTTACAGATGAGGACACTGAGGCCCAGAGAGATTAAGTAACTTGCTCATGATTATATGGCAGTTTCAAAAT
>NW_020954746.1:14051-14275 GCF_900497805.2 Vombatus ursinus
TGTGTTGACCCCAAGTGGAAGCATCTTCAATGTCAATATCATCCCACTTCTGTATTTGGACCGAATATCAGAGCCCAATACTTCTACTTTCTAACACCAACAAGTAATTATTTTCTTCTTGGGTGAGTTACACTTAAATTAGAGCTTAGCAGTAAAATGTTACTCTAATTGGGGCTGTGGGATATTGTCCCTGAAGCATCAGAAAGTTTCAAAAGCCTCATACT
>NW_020954746.1:14433-16322 GCF_900497805.2 Vombatus ursinus
GACTTACAGTGAATGAAGAGAGAAAACTGATGACCACAGGAATATGAAAATTTTAGACACCTTTGGCTGCCCCATTTTAAACTTTCTATATAGTTACTCTGTTTTTAGCATAACAATTAAAATAACTATCAAAATGTTCACCTATATAATCCTGATCATTGTCTTGTATGCTGTGGAAGGCAATTTTCCGGTTCAGAATATTATGTTGGCTGGAAGTCAAGTAATATTATGCTCCTGAGTTAAGAAGGACACTATTTCCCAGACTTAGAGGTAAATGCTCTCTGTTATGTAGAACCTTCTATCTTTGGAAGGAGAACTTTGTGAACTTAAGTGCTCTGGGTAGATCAAAGAAAGTCTGAGTTGTTTGGGTCAGATTATTGCTGTTAAGTCTATCAAATATTTGATATCTATTAAATATTTAAGGATGTACATTAAATAGTTTTTGGTCACTATTGTTACTTGTTTACATTGAGCAGAGCATATAAAAGAAATGAGATGATCACAATTCTCTCTAAAGATATAGTTCTTTTTTGGGAATAATATTAGTATTGCCTTATGTTAATCTTTAAAAAACAGATTAATACTATCAAAGTGCCTCTCTTTTGAACAGAATATGGCACAGTAGCCAGTAGGACTGGGAGGCAGGAAGACCTAAGTTTAAATCCTGCCTCAAACACCACCTGTATGACTGTGAAAATCACTTAACTTCCATGTGCCTCAGTTTCCTAATTTACAAGAGGTGGATAATAATAGCACCTATCTTAGAGGGTTGTTGTGAGGATTAAATGAGTTAACATATGCAAAGCACTTCATAAATACTAGTTATCACCATCATTGTTATTAATGAAAAAATGTTACTTATAAGGGCTCCTATCCAAACAGCCCTTTAACCAAGACATAAACTAGAGGCAGTGATTATCATCACTTCTTACAGATTATTTATTATATATAAAACATATGTGCAACCATTGGAGTCTCTCAAGAATACACAGATTCATTTTTTAATCTCTGTTCTACACATAACTACATGGGAAACTGAGGTTCAGAGAGGCTTGGTCACTTGCACTTAATCGAAGACACACAGAGAAAAGCTGGCATAGCCTGGATGGACTCTGATTTGGATTTACTAAGTCTAAGTCCGTTAATCTTTTCCATGCCAATTCCTTGCACATTAACTTGAATAAATTCATTGAAATTGTCAATGGGAACATCAATGATGCTGCAATATCTTGTGAGTATGGGTATCTTTTCTTACTCCCAATGCTTAGGAGAGAGTATGACCTGAAAATACATGGTGCTCTGAAGTGGTTGGTTGGGTCAATGCTTTTTACATATTTTATAATCATACATCACAGGGTTTAGGGCTAGATAAGACCTTTGAGTCTCTCTCCTCAGTTTTCAAATGAGGAAAATGGGGCCCAAAGAAATTAAATGGCTTTCCTAAAGTTACTTAACTGGTAAGCAGCTGAGCCAGGCCTGGAATTGAGGACCTCTGACTCTAGATTCTTGGCTTTTTCTATTTGACCACATTTGTCCTCACTTGCTTAGCCTAAGTTTTATTTGTGAGGGCAAATTCAAAATAATGACTCTCTTCCCCCAAAAATGTAAATGTGGCTTATTGTTCTAACTTAGTTTTGGTACATGAGTCACAAACCATCCTTCCAATAATCAGCTATGATTTTAGATCTGAACTCTCTTCTCTAGGATGTCTAAGAGGGTTCTTCTGATGCTAATGATCTTTACACAGAGGGAAGAAACCTTTTTTGTAGAATAGTTTAAAAATTTGATATCTTTTATTTTTATATCATGTTGTATCCAACAACATTCCTCTCCTATGTATTCAGTGAGCCATCCTTTAAAATAAAATCAGAAAGAAAAAGAATAAAAAA
>NW_020954746.1:16370-26599 GCF_900497805.2 Vombatus ursinus
AGAAAGAAAAAGAAACAGTTTAGCAAAACTATTAAATGCATTATTGAGTCCAACAGTATATGCGGCATTCTGTATCTATACCCCCTCCTTCTGTAAAGAAGGAGTTGAGGGGCAGCTAGGTGGTGTAGTAGATAGAGCACCAGCCCTGGAGTCAGGAGGACCTGAGTTCAAATATGGCTTCAGACACTTGACACTTACTAGCTGTGTGACCCTGGGCAAGTTGCTTAACCCCAATAGTCTTACCAAAAAGAAGAAATTGAAGTGCTTGTTCTACTCTCTTCTGCTGGCCAGACTTAATCGTTATAATTTCAATGTTCCTTGTTGTTTTAGTGATGTTATTATTTTTTACATTTCCTATCAATGGGCAAATGGGGCATAACCCCACTAAGGGGAATCTCTCAAGTTAAATTCTTTGGATATTTTACTCACTTGCTTAGCGTATTTTCAAAAGTTTTTCTAGAATGGTTGGGCCAATTTACAACTCCACCAAGAATGTATTACTGTGATTACTTGTCCACTGACCCCTCCATCATTGAATCTGCTCATTTTTTGTCATCTGTGCTAATCTATTGACTATGAAGAGAGACCTGAGAGTTGTTTTGATTTTGATTTTTATTATTAGCATTTTGAAATAAACTTCCTATATGGTTGATTTAAAAAATGTATTTTTAAAAGATATTTTAATTGCCCAAGATTCACTTTTTCACTGCCCACTGCTCCCACCCCAGTTGAGAACACAAGAAAAACAAAACCCAAGAGAGGATTCTGCGAGGATTGCACAGTGGGTCAGAAAACTTTCAGCTCTCCAAATTTCCTGTACAAAAAAAGATAGAACATTGCCTCAGAGCAGCAGAAATAAACATGGGCTTAAAGCAGTTCTCCTCCTAAGACAATTTGAGAAGACCCCAGGAAAGACCTGACCTCCAAGGGCAAAGGTTTGGCCTGAGTGATGTGCAAGCACCCCCAGGCAGACTCTGCAGATTCAACAAACAACAAGCCCTGGGAGCAACTGGGTTGAGAGGCAGCCTTAGCCTTAGAAACTTTCATCGAATAGAAAGCATGGGGGCTCTGATGACTGAGTAGGAGAAGACTGAAGGACCTTCCACTGTTGAGGGACATCAGGCACAGCTGTACTGACCAGGCAAGTCCTAGGCTGTGGGTGTAGGGAGAAGGAGCTAGTATACACTGGGTGAGTGAAGTAGCAAGGGGGAGGGGCCCTGTTGTTTGTGTGCACTTGCAGGAGAGCTGAGTCCCCCGTTTCATTTCCAGGGCAGAGAGGACAGCTGTAGTTTGCAGCCCACAGGAAGCAACATCATTTGCAGAATAGTGTGGCTGGGGGCCCTTGTTTGTGGCTTAGGAGTGGAGAGGAGAGCCCAAGTTTGGGCCCTGAGACAAGCCTCAGAAAATAACTGTAAGAAAAAAAAGAAAATAATGGTAAGAAGGATATGAGGCTTGGGGCATCATTTCCCATACCTTAGGACTACAACTTGATTATACTAATAGCTGCCAAGAACAAGATAAAACAAAAAATAAAGACACAAAAATGAGTACGCAAAGGAAAAAGAACCCAAACAGAGGTAATTACTATAGGGATAGAGAAGATCTGGGTTCATATTCAGAGGAAGCTAATGGAGCTAAAAAAGCCACTCTTCTTTCAATGTGAAACATCAAATGGTCCCAAGCACAAAAAGAGTTCTTGGAAGAACTTAAGAAGGACTTTAAAAATCAAATAAGAGAGATCAAGGAAAAATTAAAAAAATAAGAGCAATTCAAGAAAATCAAGAAAGTTATTAAAGGAAGGACAACCAACTAGAAATAAAAAATGAAAAACTTAAGGAAGAAATTAATTCCTTGAAAACTAGAATTGGGCAAGGGGAAGAAAATGACATTCTGAGACACCAAGAAATCATAAAACAAAATCAAAAGAATGAAAAAATAGAAGAGAAAGTGAAACATCTCATCAGAAAAACAACCAATCTGGAGAACAGATTGAGGAGAAATAACATAAGAAATAGTCTGACTACCTGAAAATAATGATTAAAAAAGAATCTTATCAGAAATTATCAAGGAAAATTGTCCCAAAGTTCTACAACAAGAAGGCAAAGTAGACATAGAAAAAAATCCGGTGATCACCACCTGAAAGAGATCCCAGGAGGAAAACTTACAGGAATATTATAGCCAAGTTTCAAAACTTCTAGGTTAAGGGGGAAATATTGGAAGCAACAAGGAAAAAACAATTTAAATATCATGGAGCTACAATAAAGATTACATAAGACCCAGCAGCTACTACATTGAAAGACCATAGGTCTTTGAATACCATAGTCCATAGAGCAAAAGAGCTGGGGTTACACCCAAGGGTAACTTACTCAGGAAAAAACAAAAACAAAAACAAAAACAAAACTTACCCAGTATCATCCTGAATGAAAAATGGATATTTGATGAACTCAAAGACTTTCAGGTTTTTGTGACAAAATCCCCAGAGCTTAAGGCAAAATTTGAAATATAACATCTAGGAGAAATATAAGATAAACATTAAAGACCAACTGTAAGGGACTCAATAAGGTCAAGTTTTTTACTTTGTATATGTGAAAATATTAGCAGTACTCTTACGATTGTCATCATTATTTAGTGGTTTGAAAGAAAGTCAAGGGCTGAACTGAGTGTGATGGGGTGATTCTAAAAAAATAAAACTGTTTGGGGAGAGGCAAAAAGGAGTAATTACCTCATACAAATGAGGCATAAAGGAAAAAAGTGATACAGAAGCAGCTAGTAGAGGGGAGGGAGAGTAGTGCTGGAACCTTACTCTCATTGGGAATGGGTTAAAGAGGGAACAACATAGATATCTAGAAGAGTGTAAAAGTCTTCTAAATTCAGAAGGAAATAAGAAAGCAAAGAGATAGGGTTTGAGGAGAGCATAAGGGAGGGACTCTTAGAGGGGTTGATGGGTTAAGGAATAGGAGGGCAAGGTAGTAGGTGGAAGTAAAGTAGAAGAGTGAGGAGGGATGAAGTAAATAGGGTTAGAAGGATAGTGAGGAAAAATGGGAAGGAGGAAAATACATAAATAATTGTAGCTTAGAATATGAATGGGATGAATTTACTCATAAAACAGAAATAGATAGCAGATTAAAAATTTGAATTCAACAATATGTTGCTTTCAGGAAACATTATTATACAAATGTGAGATACACATAAAGAGAAAATAAAGGGGGGCAGCTAGGTGGCACAGCAGATACAGCACTGGTCCTGAAGTCAGGAGGACCTGAGTTCAAATCCAGCCTCAGAACAAACACTTGACACTTACTAGCTGTGTGACCCTGGGCAAGTCACTTAACCCCAATTGCCTAAAAAAAAAAAAACTAAAAAAAAAAAAAGAAAGAAAAGAAAAGAAAGGGCAGGAGTAGAATTTAGTATGTAAAAAAAGCAGGGATAGCAATCATGATCTCAGACAAAGTTAAAGTTAAAATAGATTTAATCAAAAGTGAAAAAGAGAAACTACACTGTGTCAGCAATGTCATTCAATATTGTTTTAGATAATTTAAAATACCTAAACAGTGTAAAATACCTGAGCATACACCTGCCAAACACTTTTTATACAAATAAACTCAGATCTAAATAATTGAGGTTATATTTATGGTTCATGGGTAAGTAAAGCCAATATATTTTAAAAACGACAATTTTTCCTAACTAATTTATTTATGCAATGCATCCCAATTAAATTATTTTATAATTTATTTTATTTAATTAATTTATTATATTAATATAATTGAGTTATAAACTAAATTATATAAAAATTATTTTACCGAGTTAGAAAAAATAATAACAAAGTTCATTTGGAAGAACAAAACTTCAGGAACTTCAAAGAAACCAGAGGAAAAAGATGTAATGGAATTAGATTCAGCAGTATCAGACCTTAAATTATATTATGAGGTGAGAGCATTGTTGAAGTGCAAAAAGAATAATTTCAATTATTTTAAATAAAATTTTCTTGTATAAACAAAACCTATGTAGCCATGGTGGGGAAGTCCATAGACAATATCTCAGATAGGATGTGATTGGTTTGGAATATTGCTGTGGTGTACAAAATGATGAACTGGTTGATTCAGAAAAACATGGAAAGACTTGGACTTATGAAGGAAGAGGCTATTCACCTTCAGAGAAACAGATGATAAGAGGAAATATGCATAGTACATTCTTACATATGTGAGTATGGATATATATGTGTATATATTTGATTGTTTATAGGTATACATACATACATACACACACACATATATACATACATATATATCCATGTTTAATTGTAGCCTTCGTTAGGGTGGTGAGGAAAGAGAGGGGAAAAAATAAAATAATAAGTGCACAGCAGAGAACAAAAGAAAACCAACAAGAAGCAAATAAAAGTTGGGCAGTTTTGAAAACAATGTGCAGTATTTATTATGTAGATTTTCTTGAAATGGAAATGTATTGTTTTGTATCGAATCTCCTCTTATGGTCTGCTGTGTACATGGCATTTTTTTCTTTTCTCATTTTGTATTTTAGTCTAAAAATAATTTACCAAAAAAAAGAAAAAACCCAAACCCAAACAAGTAAATCAAACTACAAAAAAAAAAAAAACCCATTACAAATATGTGTAGTCAATCAAAATAAATTTATACATTGACCAGGTCAAAAAATTTTTTTCTTGTCTCATTATATCAGGATCATCAATCCTCTTGAATCCTATTATGTGCTCATAAGAGTTGAGCACAATAGTATTCCATCACATTTATATGCTGTAACTTGATCATTCATTCCCCAAATTATGGGCACTGTATAATATTCCCATTCTTTGTCACCTCATAAAGTGTTATAAATGTTTTTGTATATGCTCAAGTTTGTTTTGTTTAGGTCTAATCCCTCCGTTAATCTATACTCATCCAAGTTTCTCTTCCCCCTTCTTTCTTTCCTTCCTATTTTCTTGTTGAGTGAAATATATTTCAGTACCCAACTATGTGTGTGTATGTTCTTCCTTCTTTTGACCAGTTCAGATAAGAGACTGAAAAGTCAGCTGCTCCTCCCACTGCTTCTTTGTTTGTATAAGATGTCTACTTGGGCACCCTGATGGTGCAAGATGATTTTCCTTAATCTTCCTTTCCCTCAGCCTTTCGTGCAGTATATTTCTCTTCTTTTTTTTCATTCTTTTCTTAAGGTCAACAAGGCATAACAGTATCACTCCCAGGCCTTGTCTAATTGGACTCCGTGTATGGACCCTGATGATGGTTCAGAGGGAACATATGTGTGATCTCCTCATTTTTGAATGTAAGCAATTTATCCTTGTTTAGTCCTTTATGCTTGTTCATTGGTTTTTGTCTTTTTATGTTTCTCCTCATTCCTTTGTTTGACATTCAATTTTTTTGCAGCTCTGGTATCCATCAGGAATGTTTGTAAATCCTCTATTTCATTAAAGGTCCATTTTCCCCCGCTGCAGCATTATACTCAGTTTTACTGGGTAAGTTACTCTTCGTAAACTCATATCCTTAGTCTTCTGGAATGTCATATTTCAAGTTCTCCACTTTTTTTGTAGTGGTGGCCACTAAATCATGTATGATTTTGATTGTGGATCCTCAGGTACTTTAATTCTTTCTTTTTGGCCACTTGCAGTATTTTTTTCTTTGAACTGGAAGCTCTGGGGTTTTGGCTTTAAATGTCCTGGGAGTTTTCATTGTAGAGTTTCTTTTTGAAGGTGATCAGTGGAGTCTGGTTTTAAGATACCTGTGAAGTTTTCTTTAAGATTTCTATTTTTCAGCTATGTAGGCTCTTTTTTTGATCATGACATTCAGATAGTCCATTGTCCATTGATTCTTAATTTTTTTCCTTGATCTGTTTTCCAGGTCAGTTGTTTTTGTTATGAGATACTTTACATTTTTCTCTATTTTTTTTAGTCTTTGACTTTGTTTTAATATTTCTTGTTGCCTTATGGGGTCATTAGCTTCTATTTCATCGTTTTTAATTTCCAGAGGATTTGTTTCTTGGGCAAAGTTTGTACTTATTGTGCCAAGCTGTAAAATCTCTTTCTGATTCTTTCTTTCATAGCTCTCATTTCTTTTCCAATTTTCCCCTCTAGCACACTCATTTCATTTATAAAAAAAAAAAATTTTAAGCTCTTCTTAACTCTTACTTTATTTCTTTTGGGGATTCTAGTTGAATTGTGCCCAAGCTATATTTTTCTCTGAGGTGTTTCCTGTAGATATTTTGGAGTCATTCTCTTCTTATGAGTGTAGGGAAGACCTCAAATGTAGAGAGGTCTACCTCTGGTGAAGGCTGTTGTTTGTGATTTGAAGATGAGGCACTATAGACATCTCTAGCCCCTTTTCCCCCTCATCCTTCATCAAGGAAGACTTTTGATCCTGTCAGGAGGTTGGGGCCAGAGGTTGCTCTACTTTCTTTATGGAGAGGGAATATTGGGCTGAAGTTGTATCTGCTCTCTTAAATATTTTTAGTCTGGGGGATGTAATCAGGTTCAAGCAACTTTTGATCATTGTCATTATTATTATTGGGGGAAAGAAGGACCCTAAGCTCTATTTCCAAGGTTTGACCTCTTCCCCGTCAAAAGCCAGTTCCACAATGAATGCTTAGCAAATAGCAAAGAAAACCTAATCATCCAAATTGGTAGCAAAACAGAAATTAAAGAATGCATACACAATATATACTACATATGCCAGACAATACAGAATAAAGAAATACTCCTATTAGGAATGAGAGAACTCGTTTCATCCAAGACAGAGAGTCCTGAATATCACTCAAAAGTAAATTGCCCATTGAAGTCTCGTGTAGCAAGTCAAAATAGGACATGATAGAGACTCTCATGTCTTCCCACAGTATTTTCCTTCAGTAACCTGAAGTGAGGTTGGCCTCTTCAATCTTTCTTCTTAAAGGCAGAAGTGCCCAAATTGACTGAAACCTCAAAGAAAACTTGGAGCTTGAGTCCTGGAGAATATTTGGAGCTTGAGAAGTCCCAAAGAGGATTGAAGAAGTGTGGAATTCTCCCACTCTCTTGCCTACTCTGTTCCACTCTCAAGTAGGGCATGGCCTTCATCTTCACCAATAAGGAGAGAGAGAGTCCCAAACCAATCATTTTTTGGACAGAGTTTATGTGTTTGTGTCTTAAGCATCCCCACCACCATAATAACACAATATAGTAGAGTTCTTTGTTTGCTCATTCTTACAACCTGCTTCCTGACTTCTGATGATGTTAAGACTGCATTCTAGCATATGTCTGGATGAAAGGTTTGGGCTGGTCCTGATGCTTTTTTCTTAAGATTTTGAGTTTTCCTTTTTCCAGGATGTGAGGGACAGGCAACTTTCACTGCTCACAAAGTGGTCTAATAAAGTTCAAAATCTCTTTGTTGTCCTCTTTCTCCTGCTGCCTGAGTTTTGCAACTTCTTGACCTGAGTTCAGTCTGTTCAAGAGTAGGTTGCTGATGTGTGCAACCCCTATCAGCCAGGTAGAAAGGTCTTTTGTTTCTGAGTGTCAGAATTGTAGGTTCCTCATTTCATTTGGGATTCTTACCCTGATTATTGTGCCGAAGGCTGAGCTACAAGTTTCTGGCTTCTGAACTTACTCCTTTATCAGAAAACCACAGAAAACCTCCCTACCCAGAGCCCTGAGACTTCTTACACTTAAACTTAGGTATCCTTCTCAGTCTCCCCTGAGTTTGTGACCCAGAACTACCAAATGGCACCTGTCTTCCTTACGGTGCTATAGTACAGATCTGGGGCTGTCTCAGTATGGATCTCTGAACTCTTCTTGCTTTGGGACATAGCTTCTTCCAAGGTATTTCATTATAGAGTTTCTGGTCAGCGGATTTTCCAAGGTGCTAAAGTGCTCCCATGATGGCCTGCTCTCTTGACTCTGTCTCCAATGTCCACAGACCTCCTTGTCTCTCACTGTGCCAACTTGGGTTGGACGAAGGACTCATTGTGACTTTTTCTGAATTTTGATCTGGTGCATTTTTTAGATCTGTTTGAAGGAGTTTGTGGATGGGATCCCACCATACTGCTTTGTAACATCCCACCATCTTGGCTCCTTCTTGCTTCCATATGGTTGTTATAGTTTGCAATATTTCTTTGAGAACTGTTTGTTCATATTATTTACTATCCATCTATTGGGAAATGGGTCAAGGTCTTAAATATTAAAATATATTCTGGTATTCAATAATAGGTTTGCAGTTATACAATGGGGATACAATCATGAGAAATGCATAATCATTGATGGCACTTAAATAACAAATCACTTGTGCTCTGTTTTCTTCAGAATGCCTGAGAGTAAAAGAGAACTTTAAAAAATGGAAGGGGCCAATCAAACCATTGTGACAGAATTTGTCCTGTTGGGCCTCTCTGGCCACCCAAGGCTGGAGACCATTTTCTTTGTTCTGGTGCTGTGGATGTACCTGGTGATCCTTCTGGGCAATGGTATCCTTATCATAGTAACTATCTATGACTCCCACCTGTACACACCCATGTACTCCTTCCTTGGCAACCTCTCCTTCCTGGACATTTGCTACACTACGTCCTCTGTGCCCCTAATTCTAGACAGTTTCCTCACCCCAAGGAAAATAATATCCTTTTCTGGTTGTGCAGTACAAATGTTTCTATCCTTTGCAATGGGAGCAACTGAATGTGTGCTCCTGAGCATGATGGCATTTGACAGTTATGTGGCCATCTGCAAGCCCCTGAGATACCCTGTTATCATGAACAAGGATACTTATGTGTCAATGGCTGCTGGGTCATGGATAGCAGGAGACATCACTTCTGCAGTGCAAACCTCTCTTGCAATGAAATTGCCTTTTTGTGGAGATAATGTCATCAATCATTTCACATGTGAAATCCTGGCTGTCCTCAAATTGGCCTGTGCAGATATCTTACCTAATGTGATTAGCATGACACTTGCTGATGTAATTTTTCTGGTTTTCCCAGTGCTGTTCATTTTTATTTCTTATGTTTTCATCCTCTCCACAATATTGAGGATCCCTTCAGCAGAGGGGAGACGCAAAGCCTTTTCCACCTGCTCAGCCCACCTGACTGTGGTGATTGTATTCTATGGAACAATCTTTTTCATGTATGTGAAACCCAAATCTAAGGACTCTCTTGGAGTAAGCAAAGAAGACATTACAGACAAGCTTATCTCCCTGTTCTATGGTGTTGTGACTCCCATGTTCAATCCTTTGATCTACAGCCTGAGGAACAAAGATGTGAAGACAGCAGTGAAGAATTTGATGGGTCGAAAGCTCTTCGCTGAGTGAATTCAGACAACCTCTATCTGATCCTTGGGAAGGAAAGAACATACATGCAAAGATGAACTTGAGAAATATTTAAACAGAAAGGTTCTATGTAACAAAACAAAGAACCTATTTTATTTAGCACTCATTATAACTGCTATTTCAGACAACAAACTCAATCTCTAAAGCCAGCTAATGTAAGAAGTACTTTGTCATGGAGGTACATATTTGTCTGGTGTACAAAGTATGGATAGTAATGAAAGGAGCTTTACTGTTCTATTATTGACCCTGAAGAAATAATTCATCTTCAACTATCTTTTTCTTTGCTCATTATTTTTCAATTATATTCATGTTTCAATTATTCTAGCCTGACCAATATAAAAGTCTAGGTAATATTTCAAGCCACTAAGTTAATCTAAATAACAGTAAGGCACACGGGTCTGAGAGCTTTGAGCAAGAAAACTTGGAATGAAAAGAGAACCAAGAAAGTTGAACTCTGAAAGAGAAAGAATTCTACCTTATACCTAGTATATAGTAGGTTCTTAGTGTCTTAATTAGAACTTAGATTACTAAATTAGAACTGTTAGAACTTCTACAAAAATCTTCTTTTCAACTACTTAATTTTTCTGTGAACTCTTTTCTACCTTTGACCCATGTAGATACAGAATATTAATATTGTATGCATTAAAGCAAAATCTCAATAAAATTTTTGTCTTATATAATTTATTTCAATGGCATTTGAATGTTAACTACTATGAAAACTAATGGTCAGATAACAGAAATGTATGATACTTTTAGAATTAAAGACGGAAAATCAAA
Organism: Vombatus ursinus; assembly: GCF_900497805.2. Lineage (NCBI taxonomy): Eukaryota > Metazoa > Chordata > Mammalia > Diprotodontia > Vombatidae > Vombatus > Vombatus ursinus. The sequence continues at coordinate 26,444 of NW_020954746.1, forward strand.
CACATGATAAAATTATGAAAAGTACTTGTGTTCCAATTAGACATTCATTAATATTATTTGACTACAGGTTTCAAATCTGTGGTATCTAAAGAAACTATTTGTTAAAAGGAAGGTTCTTTGAAAGTAATTTTTCTATGTATTTTAAAGGTGAAATAT
>NW_020954747.1:0-303 GCF_900497805.2 Vombatus ursinus
CCTCTGGCTCTTCCCGCAGGCCTAGAATGCTCTCCCTTTTCATCTCTGCCTCCTGGTTTCCCTGGCTGCATCCAAGGACCAGCTAAAATCCCACCCTCTTACAGGAAGCCTTTGGTGATTATCTGCACTCTATCGTGTCTGGATTTTGTACTTAGTTATTTAGACAGGAAACTCCGGGATGACAGGGCTGTCTTTTACCTTTGTATCCTCAGCATTTAGCTCAGTGCCTGGCACATGGTAGGTGCTTAATAAATGTTTATTGACACCTGGCTCTCTGCACACTCCTCCCCCCCAGCTGGTGCT
>NW_020954747.1:352-9769 GCF_900497805.2 Vombatus ursinus
CCCCACCGGGCTAGGGCCTCCAGCTCCCTTAAGATATGCGGAAAGGGGCCTAGGCCCTGGTGTTCTGTGCCAGGCCTAGCTCCTCTAAGTCTTCCCCAGGCTGCACCCTTGGTGGAACTGGGCCTTTCCTCCTAGAAACTTTGTAACTGAGGAATAGCCCAGAGCAGCAGAATAAGGAGCCAGCGGGAGGCCACAAGGTTACCAGTGCCGACAGGGGTGGGGCAAGGAAGAGTAGCTCCTTTTCCGAGTTAGAAAGGAAGCTACATCCCTGTCAGGCCCTGCGGCCGGCCAGCCACCCTGCAGGGAGACACATGGGCCAGTCCTCCAGAAGCTCCCAGGCCCCTCGGCCAGGGATCAACGCAACGGGAACGCAGATGGAGTTCTGAGGGCAAAGGAGGATGGAAAGAATTCCGCCAGAGCACCAGAGTTGGGGGCAGGGGGCACTCCTGGCAGAGGGAACTGTGGGAGCAAAGGGGCACATGAGAAAGTAAGGGGCTAGGGCTGGGGAAGGGCAGCATGGGAGGAACCCTCCCCCAGAACAATGGGGTCTGGGAGCTCATGGGAGCCAGGTGTTGGGCCTTGAATGGCAGGTCGAGTATGAATCTGATTCGCCGGAAAAACGAACCTCGAAAGATTGCTCTTCCCAATCCCCCGACCCACTAACCCTAACCCTGCGCTTGCCCCTGGGCAGGACCACAATTACATCCATTGGCCTGCAGGGCTGGCGAGGACTCAAGAAGACAGTGTGTCCGGGCTGTCTCAGGAAATGACAGGCCACAGTGCTTCCCGCCTGCCCTGGAGAACCCTCGGAGGTCCCGCTGCGGCCAGGAAACAGTGGTCTCTGACCCAGGCTAACTGCCCCTGGGCTGGCCCTAGAACCTCGCCCTTCCCAGGGTCTGCGCTGAGCTCAGCTGCACACCACGGGGAGCCCGGAGCCCCTGCTGGCCCCGAGGTGGTCCCCAGACCCCTCGCTGGGCCCTCCGGGAGGTGTGGGGGGGGGGTGGGCTTTAAAGCCGCCTGTGAGCCCATCGGCTCTCCACCCCCGAGCTCAACACACACGCGTTACCCGGCTCGATTTCCACACGTGCGCCCCCCAAACGTAGATCCACTCGAGCTGCTCCGACCCGCCCCGTGCCAGGACGCCCTGGGTCCCCGTAGGGCTCCTCTCGGACGTGGCCGGGGGTAGCCCCCAAGTCCCCGCAGGGGAGCAGGGCGGGGCCGGGGGCGGAGCAGGAGGGGAGGGCCGGGCCCCACACCGCACCGCCCGGCACTACGCGGCACAGCGGCTAGACCAGCGCGGAGGGCGGCCGGGGTGCCAGGGGCGGGAGCCACCGCCACCGTGAGCTGCGGGACATCCGGCCCGGTGAGTCCCGCGACCTGGGCCGGGCCAGACAGGGGCCAGGAGAGGGGGTGGGGGAGAGGCGCCCCCAGGCCCGCCCGCCGTGATCCGAGGGGCCGCGTGCGCGTGCCCGGCCCGGGCTGTGCCCTGCTCGCCCGCCCCGCGCACACGTGTCCCAGGCGGCCTGGTTAGGGAGGGGGCACCGCACCAAATCGGCGGGTGGATGTGCAGCCTCCGGGCTAGCACACGTGGAGGGCAGCGGGGAAGGATGAGGGAGACGGGCCCCGATGGGAGGGACTCCCCTCCACACAGGCACACACGCCCCGAGCGCTCGCTCGGTCCTCCTGCCCCGTCCTGGCACCTTCGGCCCAGCCCGGCTCAGCCCGTGGCTCTGCCCATCAGACCTCAGAGCTCGAGCCAGGAGGGGAAGGGGGCGCCTTCTCGTTCCGCTTTGGCACCGTTGCCGCGGGCCGGAGCTGGGGGCTCTGCCCTCCTGCGCGGTGCGGCTCACGTTGCATCGCGCCCTAGCCCTCTATCCTGTCTCCAGAGGGAGAAGCGCGTATGTGCAGGGAGAAGGCGCAGGGGTAGGGTGAGAACCCGGAGGCTCTGGCCTGCTGCTGCTGCCCCGGTTAGCTTCTTCCGTATGGGAAGTTCTCTCCTGGTGCCTCGGTTTACTAGCCTGTGGAAAGAGGAGGATGCAGGAAAGACCCCCTCAGCCCATGACAGGGCAGCAGCTGGATAAGAATGCTGGGAGGTTTCCCATTTCCCAGACTGGGGCTGAGAGCAGACAGACAGCAGGTTTCCATGACAACAGCGCAGGGGTTGTGGTGGTTAGGCCCTGGTTGTGGCAGATGGAGCTGGGGGTGGGGGGGATGGGGGGAATGGGAAGCAGTTTCAGGAATCGTGATTTCTGAAGGAAGATGATAGGGTTGGGAAGAAAAGCAAAGAGCCTTTTGGAGATTCCTAAGACCCACCGCCACCCCTGCTCTGCTCACCCGGCCTTGCCCCACCCCAACTCCATCTGAAGCCCCTAAGAACTGAGACCCCTGTTCTCCATCGCCTGCCTTCTTCTGCATCTAGCTCCCCGGAGGACTTCCTGGTGGCCAGTCTCAGCCCTGCTCAGTTGCCGGGGTCCTTCAGGTCCTCTGTGGGCCTTCTCGGAGGGGCCAAAGTGACAGCTTTGGCCTTGGGAAATCTGCCTTTTCCAGTCCCTTCAGGCCTCCCCAAGGAGGGAGTGGGGGCTTGGACCACTCTGAAGAGACAACCCTCCCAACCATTGAGTGTCCTGGGAGGATAAAGGTTATCCTCTGCTCCTCCCCTCCCAAAGTCCACGCTGGGGTCCGGGGCAGGGCTGGCTGCTGATTCTGTGCTCTCTGTCCCTTCCCCCCAGATTTACACACCCTGATCTCAGTCAGTTAAGCTAAGACAAAAAAAAAAAACCTAACCCTCTCTATTAATCAGTGTCTGGATGAGAGAGAGGAAAAGAGAGTAATGAGGATGTGGGAAGGGAGAACTCAGAAAATGAGAGTGAGGCTCCTTGGGCCAGTCTGAGGAACCGCCACGAAGCGGTAGGGGCCCCGGGTGGCGTTCACAAACACATGAGCACACACATGCACTTGAGTACACACACATGAACACATAATGCCCATATACAAACATATATACACATACCCAACATACACATTCGTATACAAACACACATATATGGACCCACATACACTCGCATAATACACAGGCACAAACACATACATATATCCTCACACACATAGAGATGGGGACACACATGTACGCTCACACAAGATGCATAATGTACACACATCCCATACACATATTCACACACTCACGTATACTCCACTTCCTGTGCGGGCAGCAGTAGGGACCAAAAGTAGCTGTGAGGGTGTGTGTGCTCGGGACCCATTCCCAGTAGTTGGGAGGCGATGCTCCCCCCCCCATGCTCCAGCCTGCTGGAGAGCCCAGCTGGAAGATCTTGGTCCCCTCTTGTAGGAAGGCCAGTGATGCCCTGGAGAGTGCTTGTGCCTTGGGAAGCTCAGTCGGAAGAGCTGGGGGTAGTTAGCCTGGAAAAGATGGGGAGGGGAGGCCCAGGAGCTCTGTTCAGGTACGATGCCAGTCACTGCTCTTCCTCTCTTTGACGCCCCCCCAACAATGCTGGAGGGAGGTGCTATTATTATCCCTGGAGGTAGAAATAGAGTTTTAGACAGGTCAGATGACTCAGCCAGAGTCACACAGCTTCCCAGTGTGGTTCTTCAGTACTTTCAGTCACGTCTGACTCTCCATGGCCCCGTTTGGGGTTTTCTTGACAAAGATACTGGAGTGCTTGGCCATTTCCTTCTCCAGCTCATTTTACATATGAGGAAACTGAGGCAAGCAGGGTGAAATGACTTGCCCAGGGTCCCACAGCTAGGAAGTGTCTGAGACTGGATTTGAACTCAGGAAGATCCCCAGCCCAGGGGGGCTCTCTGGCCCCTGTGCCACCTGGCTTCTAAGGGTCTGAGGCCAAGTTTGACTCCAAGTCCAGAGCTCTGCCCTGAACCAAGTGTCTGAAGAGCTGTGCGACGGAGGAGAGATGAGCCCCGCACCAGGGAGGAGAAAGCCTGGCTCCTAGTAGAATGAGTGTCCTTGGCTTCCTCGGGAGGGCTGCGAGCCCGGGCCTTCGTCCCACTAGGCCCTAGTGATGAGGGAGTCATTTCTTTGCGGGCGGGACGACGCAGCCTCTGAGGTCCTTTCCAAGCCTAAGGTTCGTGAGTCAGTCGACCCTGATACAAACCCAGGCCCTGCCATCTGCTTCTTGGGCCAGCCTGTGGAAGCGCCTTCCCCGCCTTCCGAGCCTCAGCTCCCCTTGGGCAGAATGGGTTCGGACAGGCTCAGCTTAGCTGGCCAGGGTCCTGTCCACCATGATGTGAGCTGAGGATGGGAGCGCCCTGGGGCCAGGGGTGGAGAGCACCTCAGACGCTGTCTGGCCCACTCCCCTCGTTTTACTGAGGAGGAAGCTGAGGGCCAGAGAGGGACAGAACTTGCCCAGGGTCACCCAGGACAAACCTACTGTGTGCCTGGCACTTTGCTAAGGGCCTTTTTTAAAAAAAAAAAACAAATAGCTCATTTCATGCTCACAACAACCCTGAGAGGTAGATGCTACTATTATCACTTTTACAGATGAGGAATCTGAGGCAAACAGAGGCCAAGTAGTAGACTTGTATGGCCAGGGTCATACAGCTAGTAAGTATCTGAGGCCACATTTGAACTCAGGTCTCAGGGGCTGCCTTGCCAAAAATTATTCATACTATACTTGCCCCCATCTCATGGAACTTGACCAAACCCCAGGTCGGCCCTCCTCCCCGGGGCCAGGACTTTTTCTGGTGGAAAGTGGGGAATGCAGTTCACTGGCCTTGTCTGGATCTGAGGTCCAGCTCCAGCCATGGCTCACTCTTTCTTTGGGGCTGTTTCATCACTTCAGTCCAACAAACATTTCACCTGCGGGGTGGAGCACTCTGTGCTTGGCCGTGATGGACACTGTCCTTGGTCTCACGGAAGGAAGGAGTTTATAGTCTAATGGGGGGTGGGGGTGGGGCAGCTGTGGGGATTGGGGGGAGGGGGGATTGTAACTGTCCCCATGCAACATAAGATAGGACCAAAGCAGGGAGCAGACCGAGTGCTCTCATGGAATGAGCCCTTCGAATGACCCCTCCCCTCTGCCCTCTAACCCTCACGGGGTTGTGGAGAACATGAGTCTGCCCAAACTGAGGAGGAAAAGATGGGGAGGGGAGGCCCAGGAGCTCTGTTCAGGTACGATGCCAGTCACTGCATGGCTGGACAGTCACTGTGCAAGGGTTAAGGCCTAGGAGAGACAGCTCAGCACCTGGACAGGACAAGGCCTCTCTCAGCCTCAGTTTCCTTTTTTTGTAAAATGGAAAGAATTTCATTTTTTGCTCCCTGTTTGTCCAGGTTGTCGTGAGAAGAGTGACTTTTTTTGCCTAAAAGCCATGTATAAATATCACTCTCATTACACCTGAAGGACAGACAGAGGGGACTGGGAGAGGAGGGAGAAGGCAGCAGGGACTGGTGTGTCAGCCCAAAGCCTCAACAAGTCCCATCCCCAGCTGTCCTGAGAACTACTGAGAGGGACCCGCCACAATTCAAGCCAGAGAACCCAGGCTCCTTTCATCCAGGAGAATGGGAGGGACCCCTGGACTCTGGATGCCCCCAGAAAGTACCTGGACCCCTGGGAAGCTTGCCAGGAAGAGCAGGAAGCCCATTGCTCTCCTGGGCAGGCAGCAGCCTCTGCCAGTACGCCTGGCTCCCAGCTCTGTACTGGCAGCAATAAACGACCGTTCGAAAGGACCTCTCTCTCCCACCAGCAGCCTCGAAGGAAAGAGCCTGCAGCCTTCCTGGCTCTCCAGGAGGCATCTGAATCTCTGTTGGGGTGCTCAGGGCCCCTGGAGAAACTGAGGCCCCAGGGACACATTGGCCCATCCATTTTACCACATGATTGCCTGCCCGTGCTATAACTTCCCAGCCCCACACTCCCCACGCCGTCCACGCACACACCACACACTCAGACACTACATACACATATACACACACACCATACACCCCCACATCATCTGTATACACACCATACATACCACACACATACACATACTCACCCATACCTCCCCCACACCATGCATTTACAAACTACACACACACTACATGCAGACACACCATACGCCCCCAACACCATCCGTGCACTCACCACACACACACATGCACACACTCGGCCATGCAGTCAGGCGTCCAAGTATTTGGCTGAAGCCCTGCTGGGGCCTCCATCTGCCTCCCTGCCCCATCCCCCGCCATCAGCTCTTCCAATCCTTGGAGCGGGTCCTTCCTCGGGTCTGATTTCCTCTTCTCCAGACCCAACACCCCTCGGTCCTCCTAGCAGCCCCTATGGCCTAGCCTCCCTGCCCCACTCCCCCCACCCCAGTGCGCCTGCCCTTGTCCTGCTTAAACTTAGAAGTTCGTCTGAGAGAGGATATGTACCCCCGTTGCACACCTTAACCCTGTATAAATGCTGGCGCTCTCCTCATCTTCAAACACGTGGGGAACCACGCAGCCGCCTAAGTGTAGGGAGGCCCCCCGGGTGCTCATCTGAGCTTGCTACCAATCCCGGCCGGTCCCGGGCCTCGGTTTCCCCTTCCGCAAAATGAGGAGCGGATGGGAGGACTCCGGCTGGGTCTCCCACTCCCGCTGGGCAGGACGAATTTTAGCGAATGAATAAACGTTCGCCTGGCTCCCAAAGCCCCCGTTTCAGTGGTATTTCCAGAGCTAACGCCTTGGGAATTCGCTCTCCTGGGGGGAGAGGTGAGGTGACTTCGGCCTGGTCCCACAGCTGGTGTCCTAGGTGGGATCCGAACCCAGGTCTCGATCCGAGGCCCAGCCCTGCTGGTCCCCGTCGCCCTTTGGTCCAGTTCTCCGCCTTCCAGTGTCCCTGCCTCGGCCCCCACGGCCGGGGTCAGGGTCCAGCCATGCAGTGCCTTAGAAGCCGGGTGTCCGGTGGGAGGGCCGAGCAGCCCTTGGGGGGCAAGAGTGGGGCCACGACTGGCCTAGGAGTGAATGACCCAGATCCTTGGCCCCTGACCTCCTTCACTACACCCCCCCTCCCCTGCAGAAACGAAAGAGAAAGTGGTGCTCCGCCCCCTCCCCAGGGCCGTCCCGCCCCCAGGCTCCGTGGCCAATGGGCGCCGCCAGGGCCGCCCCGCCCCGGGCCCGCCGGCCTTTATCTTTGGTCTAGCTGGGCAGGAGCCGCAGCTGGAGCGGGAGCCGGAGCCGGAGCCGGAGCCGGAGCGGGAGCCGGACTTGGGAGGCAGGTAGGAGGTCTGGAGAAAGCGGGCGAAGAGCGGCCTCGGGGTAGCGTGGGGCCCCGGGGGGCTGAGCGAAGAGACAGCTGGAGTGGGGGAAGGGTGGGATCCAGGGGGCGGGGGCGGGGGCGGGGCGGGGGGAGCTCTGTTCGGCTCCCGCCCCGGCCAAGACCTGCCCCCTAGAGAGCAGACGGCGAGGTAGAGGACAGCTGTGTGCCTCGGCTGCAGAGAGGTGCTGTGCGGCAGGAAGAGACAAGGGGGATGGAGGCTGGCATGCCGATGCCGGCTGGCGTCAAGGGGGAGCCAGACACACTGGGGCCCTCCTCTCGGCCGCCTCTGGCATTGACTGCTCGGGAGATGCGTGGACGATCTCTCCCCAGAGTCTATACCTGACCCTCCTCCCCGCAGAGAAGCGCAGGGCGCCAGGTGGCCACAGACCTGGCCAGGAACGGGGGACACTCTGTTTCCCAGTCCCCCACGTCTGCAGCTAGATCTGCTTCTCTCCACCCCGAAAGAGTCCGAGTGTCACAAAGGGTCTGGCACATCATTTGGTCCAATTTCCCTCATTTCGCAAGGGGGGGGGGGAAACTGAGGCCAGAGAGGAAAGGTGACTTCCCCAAGGTGACGCAGGAAGCTCGTGGACAAACTTGGAGTAGAGCCAGGTGTCCAGGGCTTTTTTCCACTGCCCTATACTGACTGTGAGGCTTTCAAAGGGCTTTGGGACATTTCCCAGAAGGTGCTGTGTGCAGATGGCAGTGGGCTGTCTTGGGAGCGTGGGAAGGGATTGGGCTGGGAGGGAAAGGGTTTGGAAGAGGGGACACTTCAGTGCATTTATCTACCCCGGGAGCCTGGGCAGGTCACAGGGCTGGAGGCTGGGACTGTGAGGTCCCCGTGAGGTGACAGTGATTGCAGGGAGTTGGGGGTGCTCAGACCCTTGGGGGAGGGGGAGGGGGAGGGGGAGGTGCAGCTTCCGATCCAGGAGATGGAAAGAGAGACGCTCTTTCCCAACCAGCAGTCAGCCTCTAAGACACTTCCTGAGCCTAATACATCCTTTCCAGGAGCATAGGACAGGAGCAGCACACCGGGGAGGGACTGAGGAAAGCCTGGAGGAAGGGGTGGAGCCATTGTAGGTAGAATTACCGCTGGGGAGGGGTCCCAGGGATCATCTGATCCAACCTCATTTTACAGGTGGGGAACTGGAGGCCCGGGGTGATTAAGTGACTTGGCCAGGGTCACAGCTTGTAAGTAGCCGGCTTGGATTTGAACCCAGGTTCTTCTGACTCTACATCCAGAGTTCTTTCCCCTACACCAGCAGATCCCCAGCCACCCATCCTTGCAGTGGCCATCTTGGTCCTCCAATGCCCTCTGTGTCAGGGAGGGAACGACCCAGCTCCTGCTGGGCGGGAGATTGAGCCAGCCTGCTTCTCAGCTCCTTCTGGAGGGCCAGTCCCAAGGGTGGCACAAAGGCTGGAGGATGAGGGATGCAGAGGAGTCCCAGAGAGAGAGAAGCAGGCTCTGCCTCTTAGGCTGATACTGGCCCTTTAAGACAAGATACAGAGATGCTGCAGCAGAGGATGGTCAGACGAAGATACTGGCCTGGCCCTTTAAGAGCAGATGGGAGTCCTGTGGGTGTGGAATGGCAGGGGCTGATGAGGGGGGTCCTGGGGGCCTCTCCCCCAAAGTCCTGAAGCCTCTGCTAGGCATCTCCCAGAGCCTTCGGCTGTAGGTGTGATATACTCTAGGGGAGGCAGGAGACACACCCGCTGAGGCTGGCTCGGCTAGCAAGTCAACTCATCTCCTTTGCACCCTTCTCCCAGGACAGAATCAAGGTGGCAGCAGCTGCCAGAAAGTTTGCTCCATCTGCCTCTTTCCATCTCTGCACGAGGCTGCATTAAATGGCTGATAAACAGATCAGGTAGGGGAGCCTCTCTCCTTGGGACTTCTCAGCCCTCTTCCTTCTCTGATTGCTGCCCTCTGCCCCCCTTCTCTTCCCTTTCCCCATTTCCCTTCCCCTTCCCTATTTCCCTTTCCTATTTTCCTTCTCCTTCCCTCTTTCCCTTCCCCTTCCCCATTTCCCTTTCCTTTCTATTTCCCTTCCCCTTCCCCCTTTCCCTTCCCCTTCCCTATTTTCCTTCCCCTTCCCCCTTTCCCTTCCCCTTCCCTATTTTCCTTCCCCTTCCCCCTTTCCCTTCCCCTTCCCCATTTCCCTTTCCTTTCCCATTT
>NW_020954747.1:9869-10176 GCF_900497805.2 Vombatus ursinus
ATTTCCCTTCCCCTTCCCTCTTTCCCTTCCCCTTCCCTATTTCCCTTCCCCTTCCCTCTTTCCCTTCCCCTTCCCCATTTCCCTTCCCCTTCCCTATTTTCCTTCCCCTTCCCCATTTCCCTTCCCCTTCCCCATTTCCCTTCCCCTTCCCCATTTCCCTTCCCCTTCCCTATTTCCCTTCCCCTTCCCCATTTCCCTTTCCTTTCTATTTCCCTTCCCCTTCCCCATTTCCCTTTCCTTTCTATTTTCCTTCCCCTTCCCTATTTCCCTTCCCCTTCCCTATTTTCCTTCCCCTTCCCCATTTCCC
>NW_020954748.1:0-568 GCF_900497805.2 Vombatus ursinus
AGTCTATCGGCTGCGCCTGACACTGCTGGTCACTCTTTGTCCTCCCCGGGTTTACGGGACACCAGGATCTCCTGATTCTTCCCCCTTCTCTGAATCAATAACAGCTGCTGCTACTATTACTATTACTGCTACTACTGCTACTACTACTGCTGCTACTATTACTGCTACTACTGCTATTACTGCTGCTGCTGCTACTACTACTACTACTGCTGCTACTATTACTGCTACTACTACTGCTGCTGCTACTATTACTGCTACTACTACTATTGCTGCTGCTGCTGCTGCTGCTACCACCACCACCACCACTTCTCTGAATGCTCCCCAGTCTCCTTTGTTGGATCATCTTACACATCAGACTCCTTCTGCTCCCCAGCTACAGGGGTTCCCCAAGGGCCTGTCACAGGGCCTCCTCTCCCTCTGTGCTCTATTGGTAACCTCACCTGCTCCCAGATATAGCTATCTGTCTCCACCCAGGCCCAGTCTCTCCGGAGTCTCAGTCCCACATCCACAAACGCCTACAGGACCTTTCAAACTAGATGTCCCAGAGACATCTCAAACTCAACACGTC
>NW_020954748.1:611-3999 GCF_900497805.2 Vombatus ursinus
CAAAAACCCACACTCTTTCCTCTAAAACCCACTCCTCTTGCATACTTCCCCTTTCTGTGGAAGACATCACCAATCTTCCACTCTCCCAAGTTCATAAGCTCCCTCAATTAATAGAGCCAGTTACTTGTCTGACCCAACCATTTCCACCTCTAGTTCACCTCTACTATTCTGCTCCTTCTCTCTGAAGTGGCTACTATCTCAACGCAGGTACTGATAACGTTGTTCCTAGACTAATGTAACAGCCTCCTACTGGCACCCTGCCAAGTGATGACAATTACAATATCTGCCTTCAACAAGCCCACAATCTAATGGGGAGACCATAAGCAAACAAAGGTGTACAAACAAGTTACAGGATAAACAGGTGATTAGTAGCAGAGGTAAGGTGTCAGAATTTCAGAGGGATTAGGAAAGGTTTCCCTTAGAGGTAGGATTTTAGCTGGAATTTGAAGGAAGTTAGGGAATATGTACTAAGGAGACAGAGATGAGGCGGAAGAGAATTTCAGACATGGGGGACAGCCAGAGAAAACACCTGGAGCCAAAAGGTGGAGAAGGGTCTTGTTCTTGGAAGAGCCAAGAGGCCAGGATCACTGGATCAAAGAATCCAGGGGAGTGGGGAAGAGGAGGGACTTGTGGCAGACAGATACCTAGCCACAGGACTGGATGATTGCAATATTTCACCTAATGCTAATCCTAATTCTGAGGTTTCTAACCCTAATTCTATTTCAAATTTCATTTGTAAGTCTAATTCCATTTCTGACCCTAATTCTGTTCCCCAATTCCTGCCTAGCTAGGTACCTAGAAAATAGTAGGTACCTAATAAATGCTTGTTGATTGACTGACTGTGGAAAGCAGAACCAGAATAATACATACAGACTAACAAGTGTGTAAAAAAAAAAAAGGTTGGAAAAACTCCCACAACTTCAGGAAAAAATATACAGAAGAAAACAGTTCAGAAGCCTACAGGGTCGTAACCAAGACAAATTTCTTCTATCTTATTGAAATTAATCTACACTATTAATAACTTGAAAATGACAAGTTTATAGATTGCTGTATAACCACTTTAATATCATTTGTGTCTATGCTTGTTTTAAAACACATTTTCATTGCTCTCTTTTGTTTTCACATCACCCACATTTTCCAACTCACACCAGCAGTGCAGTAACTAACCACTATATTAGAAAAGTCTGATTTGATACGCAGTGTTCCACATTCCTGGACCCAAGAAGCCAAAGGGAAAAGTACTTTCTCATTGGTCATCCTTCCTTCATGCATTCAGCTCAAGTCCTACCTTTTTCAAGTCTCTGTTTTTTCCCTTCCCCCTCCCAAACTGCTGGTGCCTCCCCTGTGAGATCACTCCCATTTATACTGTAGAAATCTTTTTTTAAACAAAGTTTTATTTTTTTCCAATTACATGTAAAAACAATTTTTAACATCTGTTTTAAAATTTTGAGTTCCAAAATCTTTCCCTCTCTCCTTCCCTTTCCCCCTCATTGAAAAGACAAGCAATTTGATATAGACTATACACGTTCTGTCAGGCAAAATGTATTTCCACATTAGTCTTATTGTGAAAAGAAAATACAGACCAAAAAAAAAAAAAAACCAACCCCCAAACCCAAGGAAAATAAAGTAAAGGAAAAGTGCACTTTGATCTGTATTTAGACTCTATCAGTTTTTTCTCTGGAGATGGAGAGCATTTTTCACCATAAGTCATTCAGAACTGGGGTCAAGAGTAGAAAAAGTTTAAGAAGCCCCGTCTTAGATCATTGTATTGCTGAGTATAGCTATGTCATTCACACTTGACTATCATACAATATTGCTGTTACTGTATACAATGTTCTCCTGGTTCCGCTCATCTCACTTTGCATCAGCTCATGTAAGTCTTTCTAGGTTTTTCTGAGAGCATCCTGCTTATCATTCCTGATAGCACAACAGTATTCCATCCCAATCACATACCACAACTTGTTCAGCCATTCCCCAATTGATGGACATTCCTTCAATTTCCAATTCTTTGCCACCACTAAAAGAGCTGCTATACATATTTTTGTACAAATAGATCCTTTTCCTTTTTTTTTTTCTTTTTGGGATACAGACCTAGTAGTGGTATTGGTTGGTCAAAAGGTACGCATAGTTTTATCCCTCTTCGGGCACAGATCCAATTTATTCTACAGAATGGCTGAATTAGTACGCAACTTCACCAATAGTGCATTAATGTCTCAATTTTCCCACATTCCCTCCAATACTTATCATTTTCATTTTCTGTCATATTAGCCAATCTGATAGATGTGGGGTGGTACCTCAGAGTTGTTTTAATTTGCATTTGTCTAATCAATAGAGATTCAGAGCATTAATTCATATGACTATAGCTTTGATCACTTTGTCTGAAAACTTCCTGTTCATATCCTTTGATTATTTATCAATTAAGGAATGGCTCTTATTTTTATAAATTTGACTCAGTTCTCTACATATTTGAGAAATGAGGTCTTTATCAGAGAAATCTGCTACAACAATTTTTTCAGTTATGATTAATTTCCCTCCATCGTATTTTCTCCTGTTTATCCTACTCTCCCCTTTCACCCTGTCCATCCTCAAAAGAGTTTTGCATAGAAGGGAAAGGGGATAAAAGAAGGGGGGGTGGTGATAGAAGGGAGGACAGATTAGGGAAAGGAGAATTCAGAATGCAAGCCATGTTGAGGTGGGGGGAGGGGAGAGATGGGGAGAAAATTTGGAACTCAAAATCTTGTAGAAATGAATGTTAAAAACTAAAAATAAATTAACATAATTTTTCTTAAAAAGTGTTTTGCTTCTAACTTTTACCTCCTCCAATCTGCCCTCCCTTCTATCAACCCCCCCACTTTTCTTGTCATTTCTTCATCTATTTTCTTGAAGGGTAGGATAGATTTCTACACTCAACTGCTACATTGCATATATCTTGTATGTAAAAGATGGTTTGTATGGTGTGTTTCTCCCATTATGATGTGAGCTCCTTGAGGAGAAAGGACCAAGATTTTGCCTTTTTTTGGTATCACCAGTTCGTGGCACAGTGCCTGGCACCCAGTAAGCACTTAATAAATATTTGTTGCCTGGCTGATTTCACTAGACACTTTGCAAACTGACAAAAATATCAAAGAACAGGAGTAAACAAGTTTGTAGTTAGAAACATGGGCACACTAAGGCACTCTGGGTGGAGCTATGAATTGGCCCACTTACGCTGCAAAATGATTGGAATAATCCAAAGAAAATGACTAAAACGGACCTATGCTTTGACCGAAGAATTCCACTGCCAGGACTATACCCAAAGGAAGTCAATGACCAAAAGAAAGGACCCAGAGACACCAAAATACTTCTATATTTGTAGCAAATTTGTAGCAAAGAAGCAGGTTTTTTTTTT
>NW_020954748.1:4046-4157 GCF_900497805.2 Vombatus ursinus
AAACTAGTGATTACTGAATGTTAAATAACTTTTAAAAAAACACATAAAAGAAGGAAGATACAACTCATTCACCGAGTCAGGGAAACATGATATGAGGTGAAAGAGAGACAT
>NW_020954748.1:4189-5738 GCF_900497805.2 Vombatus ursinus
TAGGAAAGTGATTTGCTAGGGTTAGGTGGGGCCATCGACGGGCCTAGCCAACCATGCCAAGACGCGGCCACCTAACTGACAAGAAGAGAGGCTGCTTGCAACTACCTGCTTTTCCCCCAATCACTCACCTGGCAGAGGGTCTCTGGGCACATGCTCCTTTGACCTCCATGGGGCTTCTCTTCTCTCCAACAGGGAGATCACATCCAGTTTGGAAACAGGAAGCCCTAAGCAGAAGGAGAAAAAGGAGACAGTTCTGAGGACAGCCAGAAAGCTATCTGAGAATTCAGTTATACTGATGGAAATGAAGGGCCACGAAGAAAGCAACGAGGGAAGACCAAGACCCTGGAGCATGCCCTGTTCTATCTTCCCAGAGAACATTCTCATTTAGGCTGAGAAAGACCCATTCCAGGCAAAAAGGGCAAGACCTTCCCATGTGTCTCCACTGAGATGTGGGTTATCTGAAGCAATCAAACAATAGACCCCCTGTATAGGCCAGCCTCGCCGTGTGTGCGGTGTTACACAGGCAAAGACAAAATAGAGGAAGGGCCTTCATGCTATCTGGGGAAATCCCACGCACCCGTATAACCATGTAGATATAAAATATAGAGATGATAAATCCAGGTTATCTCAGAGAAAAGGCCCTCTCAGCTGTGGGGATGAGCACAGACCTCGTGGAAAAGGTGGCATTTGGGGTCTGTCATGCAAAGGTCTGGAGACAGAATTGGAATGTCTAATGGGATGCCATGTGCAGTAAGTCTGGAAAACCCTCCAGCCACGTGGGGAAGGGCTTTGAAACCAAAAAGGATTTTATACTTCATCTTGGAAGCAACAGGGAGCCCTAGGAGATTCTGGAGCAAGGCAATGTGGTGGTCAGACCTGGGACCTGGGACTTATCCATCAAGCATTTATTCACTATTTACTGTGAGCAGAGAATGGTGCTGGGGAGAGCCAAAGTTTCACTAAGACATGGAACCCCCTCACCTTTGGGGAAAGGACAGTTTCTTGGAGCAAGCATTCTCTTGACTCCCTGAGGAACTGGAGCAAAAATCTTTGACCCGAGGCTCCAGGGAAGGCCAGAACCAGGTGAAACCCTAACTGGGAAATGTCTGACCAAATAAATAAAAATACAACAGAGAGAACGCTACTTTGTGGCTTCCTCAGTCACCAGGGGAGCAGCAGGGACCCCTTTCTGTCACTGCTGCAGACTCCAAACCATTCGTTCAAAGCAAAGACCTTTCCAATGGGACCAGAAAATAAGCCAACGCAGATCTGGGCCTCTCTTCACATCTCCTCAGCCCTCGTGGCTGGACTTCCCATCTCTGTGCTGGTGACTCACATCCACCTTTGCTGCCCCGATCTCTCTGCTGACCGCCAATCTCCCACCTCCAGCTGCCTTTCAGACCTCCCAAACTGGATGTCCGGCTCACTAAGCGGCACAGTGAGTAGAGCTGTGGCCTTGGATTCAGGAGGACCTGAGTTCAAATCCATCCTCAGACACTTAACACTTACTAACTGTGTGACCCTGGGCAAGTCACTTAACCCCAATTGC
>NW_020954748.1:5791-8924 GCF_900497805.2 Vombatus ursinus
AATTCCTCTCCTTCCCCCAACCCCTCCTACCTTTCCTGTTACTGGAGAGGGCACCACCCTCCCCCACAGTCCCTCAGGTTCCCAACCTAGGAGTCATTCTGGACTCCTCATTGCCTGTCCTCCTCTTCCATATCCAATATGGTGCCAAGGCCTGCTGATCTCACCTCTGCAGCAGCTCTCCAGCAAGCTCCCTTCTCTCCTCGGACACTGCCCCTACCTTGCTGTGGGTCCCTATCCCTCACACCTGGACTACTGCAACAGCTTCCGGGGAGCTCTGCTTGCCTCAAGTCTCCGACCACCCTCCACTCAGCCACTAGAGTGATTTTCTTAAAGCACAGGCTTTAAATACTCAACAAACCCCAGTGGTTCCCTCTTCCCTTCAGGACACAAGACAAAATGCTCTGCTTAGCATCCCAAGCCCTTTGTTACCTGCCCCCTCCCAGCTTTCCAGTCTCCTTACACCCTGCTCCCTCACAAGTACCCTTTGATTCTGTGACACCGGCCTCCGGGCTGGCCCACGAATGAGATCCTCCACCTCCCGGTTCTGGGCATTGTCTCTGGCCGTCCCCCAGGCCTGAGATGACCTCCTCCTCCACTCCCACTACTAAGCTCCCTGGCTTCCTGTAAGTCCCAACTAAACTCCCACCTTCTCCAGGAAGCCTTCCCCAACCCCTCTTAACTCCGTCACTTTTCCTCTGTTCTTTCTTTCCTGTTTATTCTGTATAGAGGTCGGCACGTTGTCTTTCCCGTTAGACTGTGAGCTCCTAGAAGGCAGGGACTTCTTTGGCCTCTTTTCGTATCCCAAGGGCTTACTACAGTGCCTGGCAGGCAATAGGTGCTTAATCAATGTTTACTGACCGATCGGTGTGGTCTCAAACACTCCTGAAACATCAGCCAATACTCAGCCACATTTTCAGGTCACCCACAGCCTACCGAGACTCCCCAGGGGGCAGACTGAGTCACAGAAGACAACTGTGCTTACCCAGGGAAACCAGGTTCTCATAGTTTTCCAACATCACGTCCCTGTACAGGGCCTTCTGAGCATCATCCAGGCATTTCCACTCATCCCGGCTAAAGTCCACGGCCACGTCCTGGAACGTCACTGACGCCTGAAACAAAAACATTTCTGCTTTAGCCAGGAATCACCTGGTCAGACACTTCCTCAGTGCCTTGTCTGGTATCTTCTCCCGACTGCTCAGCTCATCCCTGACTAATCCTCTGCACACGTGAACCCCGTTCCTCCTAAAGCTCCAAACCACACCCCAGCATTGCCTCCGTCTGACAATCAGATACACAGTGCTGACATAAGAAATCAAACTACAAATATCAATTGCTAGTTCATGACATTATAGCCCTCAGTGCCCAATGTGTTATTTCAGGAGGCAGGATCCTACAAGGGGCATAATAGTCTAGAAGTTTTCTTCATTTCTAGTCATTAATGGAAGTCATTGGTTGCAAGGCACTGATCCTTCACATTGTAGAGACCTAGAATAAAATTCTACCCGCTACGTTATTCTAACATTAACTACTGAAAAGATAAAAAATTAGTATTACCTCTAGTTCCTACTGTACGGATTCTACAATGTAACTGATTTTATGCTGTACTGATTTTTATAATTGAGTCTGCATCTGCCTAAAGCTCCCTTTCTAGGTCCTTGAGTTGAACTTAGGAATTTAGTTTTCTCTCTGATTTAGTATAAAGTTAGTTTAACAAAAAAAGTTGTTATCTCTCCTACTGGTACCACTCCCCACCCCTCACCCCAGGGTGCTTTCTGGTTATGTTGGTTAAGCCTAACAAGTTAACTTGTTACCACCCCCAAAAGACAGTGGTCGGAGGCAGTCCTACTAGCCTGTCTTTGTATGATTACGGGAGTTTTTATCTCTAGCAAGGCGACGGCAAGCCTGGTAGTTGTGAGTCCCTAGCAAAGACCACGAGATGCAGATGGGTCCCAGAAATCAATCAAGCATCCCTCAATGACAGAGAAGGGTGGTTTCTAGTCCCACGTGGGGGCTAGTTGGCCTTCCTTTATGTAACCAATCATGGGGTCTTCCCCAGCTACCCAATCCTGTTCCTGGTTCTCTTGTACTCCCCCAAACTACATGATGACTGGTGGGCCCTAGCGCACGGTCTCTGGTCACTAAGAGGCCACAGACCCAATGTATGGTTTAATATCAGCCTAACGACTAAACTGACCACGCTTAGACAACCACCAACACGCTGGCCAGTCTGTGGAGCTGCGGCAGGAGCCACAGCTCTGGTTTTTCCTTAGGGGAAAATTAGACCAAACTCTTGAATGCCTATGGGTATCTTTTGGGCTGCTCTCCAATATGGTGGACCTGATGGAACTAGGTAGGACAATGACAGGCCCAAACAGGAGCATCAGAAAATCTAGCGGAGTGCCCATCATCCTCCACACCAGCAGGAAGCATGGGCTTCCTGTTTTAAGCCTAGGTTAATAGAACAAATTCTCTCTGTGGTTGGTGAAGCCAAGTAATTTTGCATGGCTTTAGCATAACAAGCATGGAACACGTCACATTGGATTGGGGGAAGCCCTCCGCCCTTCGGTGCTAGGTTTTCCTATGCCTAACCAAATTAGGGTTTTTTTTTTTTTAATAATCAACAATCAATAAAACCCATGGGGGGGGACGGACGGTTCTATTACCTTCACTTTGCAGTCAACTGTCTGGCTGTCAAGTTGTGCAGAATACTGTTGGCAAAGACTGCCGATTTCCTTCTCATTTCATCCAAGGTGCTCTCATTACATGGAAAAGTTTTTGTAGGGGTACCTAGGTGGCGGCCGGAGTCAGGAGGATCTCAGTTCAAATCCAGCCTCAGACACTTACTAGCTGTGTGACCGTGGGCAAGTCACTTAACACCTCTTCCCCGCCCCACCATGAGAAGTTTTTGTAGCAAGGGGAAAGCAGTTGCAGGACTCCGTAGCTACTGGTGGATTTTTGTCCCCTGATGAAATAACACCTCATGATTTTTTCTGAACAGCTGGAAAACGTTTCTCGGGAATTCTCACAACTGAGCGGGTCTAGCACAGCCCTCCTGCCTGGGCTGGGGTGCCTGGAATTGCTCTTTCTATTTTGTTTGGTATTTGTTTCTCCTTGGGGCTCATAAGAAATTCAG
>NW_020954748.1:8955-9711 GCF_900497805.2 Vombatus ursinus
TCCCGTTTCACCCACAAATGCTCTCTAGATGATCTGGTTTAAGCTTCACTCAAATCTCTTTTTCCCTCCGTTATCGATCGCTAATAATTACAGAACGAAAGAGTGGGAGGGACTGTGCCCGTAAAGGGTCGCCTCCGGACCCTGTCTGCTTGTCCTTCCAGTTCCAGAACGACCAAGGGGCCAAACCCCTAAGGAAGCCTCCTGCTGCTCTCAGATCCTCTGCCTCCTCACCTCCGCCCCATCTCCTACCGCAATCTCCCGACCCCTCCCCCTACTCAGATGGAGTCGCCCCTCTCTCTGTGCCTGGGGGGCCCCTAAGCTCCTGGGGGGCAGGGAGTGGTTCACTTTCTTTGACCTCCGTAACCCTAGTGCGTTGGGCGCAGAAAGGGTCCGATGATGTTTGAAATGAATGTTCTGGTTAAACTGAAGGCACTTCCTAGGAGTCGGCACGGCACGGGATGACGTGGCTCTCATGACCGTGACCTCGGGGTCCTGTCTGCGCGCCGGCGGACGTGGGGCTGAGCCAGGGACAGCCACGTGACCTCACCTGAAACTCCTCCGGGACCAGCGGCTCCGCGTCCTTCCTTCGCCGCCGCCTCCTCCTCCTCCTCCTCCTCCCCCTCCCCTCCGGAGGCGGCTCCCCTGGAGAGGGAGAAACCAGTCACTTGGGCTGGCGGCGGCAGCTGTCTCCCGAGCAGGGGTCCCGCCCCCGCCAGCCAAGGACTGGGGTGGCGGCCAGGCACACAGCAGGCAGGG
>NW_020954748.1:9756-10175 GCF_900497805.2 Vombatus ursinus
GCAGCAGCCCGTTCTGAACGTGGAGAGGAGCGGAGGGGATGGTGGACCCCCGGCGGACCCCCCGCCGCCGCCGCCGCCGCCGGACGGACCCTCGTCTCGTCCTCCCATGCCCATGTCTCCCCCTCCCCAAGCCTCACTTCTCATCCCCACCGCTCCCCTTTCTTCCTCCCCCCAGGCTCACGTCCTCCTCCACCACTCACCCCTCGCCCCCCCAAGCTCATGTCTCGTCACCCCCTAATGCTCACCTTTCTCTCCCCCCTCACTTCGCCCCGTTGACTGCCCCATGCTCGCGTCTCCCCCGCCCCAACACTCACCCCTCGTCCCCCCATGCTCACCCCCTGTCCCCGTCACATTCACATCTCCCCTATACTCACGTCTCCCTAACACTCACCCCTCGTCCCCGCCATGCTCACCCCCTG
>NW_020954749.1:0-176 GCF_900497805.2 Vombatus ursinus
CTTTAAGGCAACTCTTAAATAGTTTGTATGCATTTCAGGGCATGCTCGACACAGAAGTTCTCTTCAAGACTGGTGAGTCTACCTTGATTTACCTTAATTCATTTTCTTTAAGAACGGTCTGCGATTGGGCTAAGAGGGACTATTTGAATTTGAGACTAATATGTTTAAGTTTATAA
>NW_020954749.1:340-6263 GCF_900497805.2 Vombatus ursinus
TAAATTGGTTGAGGGAGAAGTTTTTGTGCCTCACAACAGAGAAGGAACCCATCTAGAGGACCCTATGACAAGTCCCTGAATGGGTAGGGTTTGGGGGAGTGATTCCCCACGGAGTGCTCTGACATCACCTCGAGGGAGCAATAATTCAGGCCACACTGCCCGACTGCCTTAGGGGAGAGATTCCCCTCAATGGTAAACTGTCAATGCTGTGACCATCCTGGGAACAATCCCAACTTCTTCTGACCTGAGAAGAAGGCTCATTTTAGTTTTACAGAGATAAGGACAGGAGAAGGCTCCCTTTTATTTAGTGAGTAAGGTTATTATCATTTATATTTGCTTAGGATTAAGTCAGTCACTAACAATCAGAGCTAAATTTCCAGGAAGTTTTATAGGAAAGTAGGTATAAATTTTGCTGAATATTCATTTATAAAGGACCTTGAGGCCCTAGTTGACCAGTCTTTAGGACCCTAGAAGTTAAGCACAGAAATGAAGAATTAGAAGCATTGGAGAATTTGCCAATACAAATCCCTGAGTATCACAGTGTTAGCTATAGGAAAGGACTCCCATAAGGGCGGAACTCAGACAGGTAGAAGATTACCTCTCTTGATTCATAATCGAAGTGGGGGAGGGATCATCTCTAGTGCCTTCAGAAAGGTGGGTACCTTGGGAATCTAGTCCAATTCTTTCAGGAGAAGTTCCTCTGAAGAGTGCCACGCCTGGTCAGGGATACCTGCAGAAGAGATGGGGTCAAGGGATGACTAAAGAAAGCTATTAAGCTATGTAAAGTCTGGTCTGACAAAGAGAGAGGTGAAAGAAGTTTTGGCCAAAGCATGAACTTCTGATTCCTGAGAAAGTAATGGAATTTTATTGAGTAACTTCCCAAAATCACCTTAGGATAAATGAACTATCGATATTGCTAAATCCATAATCAGTCTCAGTTTTTATTCCTGTGATTATACTTTGGCAAAAAGTCTAGAGAAATAGAACTTTAACCAGCTCTTCTATTAGGGATTGGTTCTAAATATAAAATGCACTTTAAATGGGTGAACTCAATTGGCAAATTAGACTAAAGCAATATGTATTGTTACTAAATTTTATGTTTTATTTTTAAGATTCCAAAAGCATCAACATAATTAGGAAACAGAAGAATTGTCTTAGGCTGACAGGAGGATCCCAGTTACAAGATTAAAGTTCTGTATGTAATAGAGGAGACAGGGAAGATCTTGACTTCAAAATCTCCCAGAGAAAAATCTAGAAGTTCAGATCTGATTTAATGTTGTGTCTTGTTAGATGTTTTGTGTGTGTCTGTTTGAAACTAAGTTTAGGAATAGCGTTTTTTATTTCAGACAGAAAGGGATGTTATACAATCAGGGAAATCTTTAAGAGAATGGAAAATATGTCTATTTGGTCTGTGCTGTTCATGTTTTGTGATAACCCATAGCTAACAGATTTTTTTTGGCGTGATCAACCAAAAGAAACAGGCTATAAAAATAAATTTTCAAAAAAGGCTTAAAAGAGGACAAATTTCTCTTTTTTCTGCTTCCAATACTGGCTATACTGGAGACTGTTGAGCTGAAAGATAGATACAAAAATTAATTGAAAACTAAGATACCAAAGAAAAGATTGGAAACCAAATTTGTGAGAAAGGAATAACTAAATTTCTTTCTATTCTAAAATTTTAATTTGGATGTCTTTATAAAGTATTTTGATGAGCTTATGGGGTATTACCAAAGTCTGTAGAGTTTAGTGAAAACAACAAGAAGATCAGTTATTCCTTAAAAGAGACCTTTAAAATGACTAGGGATTGATTTAAAGCTGAAGTTTGCATTTTAAGAATTGTCTTATTAGTCATGAGATATGTTCTGGAGAGATTCAGTGAAACAGAAATTCAGGGAAGTGTTAAAATAAGAAAAATTTGGTAAATAGTACATGAGAAATCAGATTGCAAATCTTGTGAGTTTAAAAAATTCCACAAGTCAGAATTCAAAAAGCCTGAAGAAGTTTCAGCTAGCCAGTCTCCACGTCTGAAGTTTTGGGGTATCAGTCTGTGAAACTGGTTTTAATTTTAGTGTACAAAAAAGGAATACCTAAAAACCCTACTTAAAGTTGGGATAAGTTTATCATAGGAAGGAATTTTTATTATTGGAAGGCAGAATAAGGAAATTTTAGACTATCTTCAGGAAAGGAAAACAGTGGACAGAACTGGGGTTCGTTTAGCCTTCTGCTGTTTACTGCTTTTAAACAACCACCCTGAGGGCACCAAGCAAGTCTTGACTGGGACTCCCAATTGAAGGTGAATCACAAAGTGCTCCCAGAAAAAGAAAATCTGTTTTGAAATCAGAAAACCTCAGTGGATAGACCACTGGCCCTGGAATCAGGAGGACCCGAGTTCAAATTCAGCCTCAGACACTTGACACTTACTAGCTGTGTGATCCTGGGCAAGCCACTTAACCCCATTGCCTAGCCAAAAAAAAATTAAAAAAAAAATGAAATCAGAAAGCAATTGAAGGTAAGTGAAGTTTAATGATACTACTGCAGTTTAAGTCATTTGTTTAGGTAAATTAAAACATAGTAAAACTTCTGTTGCAATCAATTGATTAGTGAAAATAAGTTCAAAATAAGTTCACTGTATAAATAAGGCTACAGTAAGTTAGGGAAAGAAATATTGAAGAATTAAACAAGAATATAAAAAAGACAGATAGAGCAATAAATTAAGTGCGTGCAAACCTAACAGAGGTGCCACCAGGTAGGGCCTCCTTGGGGATCTCTTAGTCTTATGAGCCTGGACATCAAGTCTATGACTAGATCTCCAGAAGCCTCTCATAAAGGCTGAAGAGGGTTGAACCACATGACTCTTCAGGACAGGGACCCCTATTTCCCAAACCCTAAAAATATAGGCAATAGTTTAGTTTACATAAAAAAGGCAACCCGGCTGGCAGCCAGGAGGAGCAGAGCATTGTGATTCCAGTTGGAGAGAGTGGGAGCTAGGGGTAGAGCCCTGTAATCCTTTAACAGGACAGAAAGGTCCTTAGTAGCTTTCATGGTATTAAGGCTGATTACAGCCACACCAAGGCTGTTTTGAGCAGCTTGCACTAACAGTGGCTTTGCAAGTAAGGGTGGCCAGTCTGAAAGCCATGAAAAGCCATAAATGATCTTAGTCATAAACGATCAAGGGTGCTCAGATTAGAAAAGATCAAATTAAAATGATCACCTGGTTTACAAAGATATAAAATACTGAAATTTTGAAAGGAAAAAGCAGAACTTACAAATTATATAAAAAACAAAATCATGGACTTAATTCGGAATGATTTGAAAAGAGAGAAAAGGTTACACCCTGAGCCCTTCAGAAAAGCACAATCTCCATCAGACAGTTTTCCAGTAGTGCAATGCCTGTTACATTCTTGTGCCACAGTTGGGCTCTGGCCACCCCATTGGGCAGTGCCAAAATAGCTAGATGAATGCCTTTCCAGCATAAAAGAGTACTTTGAGGAAACAGACGATTTCTTCTCCAAAGTCATCCTGCTTACTGAACTCTTTGACGCCCTACAATTAGGCACTTGTTGTGCTGAGTTAGCTGTTTCTGGGATCTATTTGCCTATCGCTTACAAAAACTATGTGATTATAACCAAGGCTAATTGCCCAAAAGCCCTTAAAGAAATTGGTATGAACTGTGCATTTGTAACCACTAAAGAACCAAAAAGTGGATTACTAGAGGAATTAAGCAAGTAGAAGAAAGAGGAGTGTGGTGTAAGGAAATTAGGAAAAGTTAAGGATGAGTAAACGGGTAAAGAAAGTTGGAGTTTGTTTATACTGACAGAGTAAATTCAGGGTTTGAAAGTAAAGGGTTTTGGAGTTTTGAAAAGGAGACTTCAGAGGAATATTTTTGAAGCAATGTCCCTTTGATAGTTGTTGCATGTCTCCCTTCCCTAGCCATGTAAGACTACAAAATAAGTTTCATAAAATGCATGTTAATTAAATAATTGATGGAGAAAGGATTATCTCTTTGCTCTGGTTTAAATAGTCATGCCAAAGTATTAGTAATTTAGAAAACGTCAAGGAATGGGTTTGGCTCTTTGGCTAACTCAAAGAAACAAAGAAGCAGAAATGGGAAGTTGAGAGTGTCACCAGGAATTGTTTTTGAATATAAGCCAACTAAAAATAACGGAACCTTGTGCAAAATGAAGTTTGGTTACTGCCACTAGTCTATAAATCAAAACTGACTGGGTTGACAATATCGTAATGGTAGCAAATCAGAGAATCTAATTAGTCCCTGCATGTACAAAGGGGATAATAAATATTTGCACCTATCTCCCAGGGTTGTTGGGAGAAACACATAAGTTGTAAAGTGCTGAATGCAGTGCTTGGCTTGTGTAAAGGATGACCACCACAGTATTCAGACTTTGTAGAAATACAACTGGACGAAATACTATCTTATTTGCAGGTACTTTTTCTAATTGGCATGGAATGTTAACAAAACTGGACTAAACTACAGTTTAAGATATAGTTATAGTTAAGTTACAGTTAAAACTACAGACTAAACATTTTAAAGTATTACTAAAAACAGGCTTAAGCAATTTTCAAGCAATTTTCAGGTCATGGGGACTACATAAACTACTCTGATTAGCATGAAAATGCCAAAGTAAAAAGTAAATGACTTTCTATGCATTGATAAGTTTGAAAGGGATTTAACTAAATTATTATCATCTGATTGGTGTTGTTTTCAATACAAAATGGCTAAGAGAAGCTGTTAAAGCAAGTTTCTTCTTCTTTTCAATCTGAATAGTGTTAAACTATAAATACATCTATTATATAGAGTATATTTTTTTTAAATCCTGGAAAATAATAATAGTAACAACAATAGTAAATGACTTACTGTTGGGAGAAAAGCGTGGTGAAATCCTCTTAGGAGATCTTTGTCTAAGAGGTTCCTTGAGATCAGCCCTACTGACAGGGTGTTGTGAAACTCAGCAGCACTGCTGTTTTGAGGAACCAGGGCCTCTCCCACCCAAAGTGGAAAAAGGTAACTTTTGAATAGTAGAGTGGGTGTCATTTGGGATCATTTGGAAACTCATGCAATTGTATCTTGTAATGCCATTATTTTGAACCAACTACTCACTGTGTATGAACTTGCGGTGAAGAAGTAGAAGCAGCAACACAATGCTATCTAGGTCTCTTGGGTCTGGGTGACTGAGATAGGTAAGCCACTCCTCCCCAGGTATACTTTTTTAGTTCATAAGGGTGGGGCGTCATTGTTGCACACAAGGGACAACAGATTCAACGAAGCAAGAGTAGGTTACTCCAGACACCATCCCAGGGGCACCTTGCATAACAACCACTTGTCTAACTTGTGTAGCTTTTAATCAGTTTTCATTTCAAGTCACACACACTGGTGGCCCCCTGCTAGCTTGCAGCCCTCTTTGAGCACTTATAGAAAAAGATTATTATCGTGCCCAAATCAGTTCCTGAAGTTGTGCCCAGCTATGACCCACTTACCTACATGGACTCTGCTGGGGGAATCTCATCTTATTCTCCTCCCACTGTATTCTAGAAATGTTCTGATGCTCTCCCTTTGGTTTGATCTGAAGACCAAGGCAGGGAATTTTAGTTGTGAATAGATGAACTTTGGGAATGATAGCTGTGTACAGATGAAATTTGTGAATACTTTAAAAAGTCTAGATGAGATTTTAAGGCTAACATAGGAGAAAAACAACAATTATCTAGCCCTAAGCCATAATTAGTGAAATTTTGCTGTTTGAGGAAGAGTCCCTTGGGACTTCAACTTGCTGCTATTCTAAGTCTTGAATGCAGATTCAAATGCCTGACCCCTCATGAGCCTGCTGGTTCATCATTCAAGGGAAATGCCATGTGTCCCTGCAGTCTGAGGACTGCCTCAGGTGGATGTCTGTCCTGGGAAAGTCAAGAG
>NW_020954749.1:6356-10617 GCF_900497805.2 Vombatus ursinus
CCTATCCCTATCTTGGTAAGTAAGACATTTTCCCACCTGGTTCATTCTGAGCTGCCTGACTCATACCTGAAATCAAACGGAACTAATGCTGCTATGTCGCTGCCTTTCTCCTCAACTAGCAAATTCCAGTGATAAGGGCAAGTGTAAAAGAAGATAAACCTTACCGGTGATTTTTGATTAATATGTTAGTGAGGGACCATTTTGAATTGTCATTTGAATCAAATAATAGAGACCAGGAAGCCTTACAATTGGTGGATTATTTAGTTCATAAGAGACCACTCTATGACATTCTTTCATCATGATAATGTGATTAGTGGGAAATATCACTAAGTGAAATATATGGCACAATTCTCAAAATTGGATTAAGAATTTTAGATGTGAAAAACTGTTTGAAACAGCTATCTAATAATACTAAGAAAAAGACTTATTTCCCATGATGCAACAATTAAAATTCTTTGAAGTTTTAGGTGAATTGTATATTTTTAATATACTAATTCTTCTTATAGCTCTATTTTATGCTGAGTTTGTGTCAAGAAGCAGATCTAGAAGGAAGAAGCCCCTTCAAAGCTAACCTGAGAACATTTTTTTGTTTTAGAAATATAAAATTAAATACCTTGAACTTTTTTCATCTACATCAAGGATATGTGATCCTTAATAGCTGAATCCACCTAAATTTATGAAGCTATGATTATTATAACTTACTGTAAGACCTTGCAGAACTGTAATTGATAATACTCTGAGTCTGATTCCAGGTATGATCATCAAGGAATCCTATCAGGCCAATAACCCTATTGACATCCATGAATTACAGTTGAAGTTCTCATGGGAAAGGCTGGGAAAATGTCTCTTGGCATGAGATGAGGTAGGATTCTCCTGACTCGATTTCCCCAGTGTAACATTTCCTCTTAAATGGAAAATATTCCCCCTTTTAAAGCCTGGCTCAATAAAACTGACTATCTATATGACTCTATTCTGGAATTGACATGAAAGCAGGGAAGCATGTTTCCCTTAATGTCTCTATTTTTTTCTATGGCAAATTTCTATAATCATTGCAGGTTATCAGCATAAATATAATATTAAGTCCTACTAAGGATATTAATCATAGATTAATACTGGAGATAAAATCTGAGCCATTTAGCCTGAAATCATTGTCCTTCCTAAAATGAATGAGAGGATAACTGGGTATTGATAGAACAGTTTATGGGTCCAAACTGCTGTTCTACAAATTACGAAGCCTAAAATAGAAATATCCTTAGTTTTGGTTAACAACAAAAAAAAAAAAACCAAACAAAAAACGATAGAATATCTCGTGTTACCAAAATAGGAAAAGCCAATTTTATTTGGGTTTATTATAACCACCTGAATGTTGAGCATGCTTTGACAGGCAATCATGTTTTATTATAAATAACTTATCTGATCTATACTGTCTTGAAATTGACTACTCAATGTATTTATACATCCCATCCCACAACTTTTTCTGACAATTGCAATTATTTTGGCAGCTTTTAAATGAATTCAGTTGTGTATCAGGGGTCATCACTGTAAAACAAATTTTCGGTTAATAGTTCCCTTCCAGAATGTCATCCTCCAAGTGGAGGGATGAGCAGCTAAAAGAAAATAGCTAGGAAACAACTAGAGAGATAATCTTTAGTTGGTTTTCATAAATAGTTGAAATAAGATTAGGTAATTACATATGCCAAATATAAAGTTTGGGTTCAGAACTTTTAAATTTCTCAGTTGTTACTTGAATTTGCTAATGTAAAAATGTAAATTCTCTAGTCTAGTGATGTTTCTATTAGTGCTATTAAGGTTTGAGCTTACTCTCACTACCTAACCTGGTTACTGTCATAGCAAACTAGAATTGCATTAAGACCTATTCTGTCAGAGATTTTTTAACAGAGAAGGGGATCTCTGCAAGTGACCTGAACTGGAGGAGCAAATCCATTAGAAGCTGCTCTGAAGCCCCACTCACTCCAGTATCCCTAAGAGAGATCACCAGAGGACCACAGGACTGCATCAGAGAATGTTTCAGAGACTGAACTACTGTATGAAATGGGACGAGTATGCACAACACCTTCGTCATCATCACCCTCTTCACAAATGATTCCAAACCCACCTACTCCTGAGCCTGCAGTCACTTGAACTTCGAAACCTCCTTTTCAGTCTCCTACTTTGGCTTCTGCTCCACCACTGACAACAATGACTGAAAATTCTTTTGTTCATGGAACTCGATCAATTCCTTATTTTCCTCCACTCCCTATGCTACACCTATCTAGATCAGTTTGTGTTGTCTGCAGGGACGTGGCCTCTCATCACCATAATGGGGTAGCTGTTTGTCAAAATGGTTTCAATTGTTTTCATAAACTCAAAAGATTTCTAGAACCTGTTATGTAGGGCAGACGATATTTGTGTTACTATGCTTCAACAAATGCCCTATGGCCCCGTGATTTACATATCTTGGAGGGCATATTTTACTAGGAGGTACCTGTCCCTTGTGGTTCTTGGTCAGTAGAAAGGATGAGATTATAATTCTGTTTAACTAAGTTTTTTCAACTTCTAGGACATTGAAGAAAACATGGGATTAGGAATCTGTCTTTTAAAAAAAAAAAAACCTTTACAACATAAAAGAATGTACAAGACTGCAATTTGTAAAAGAATTACTTATCTTTGACTCTGGCATAATTTTGTCTATAATAAGCCTCTTTAGAATCCTAATTTTTGCTCATGATTATTTTTCTACCTGCTAAACCTTTGTTTCAGCATAATGAAACCTAGGTTTTGGCCTCTATTGTTGTGGTAAATTTATTTTGGCAGTAGGAAACTCCAGATAAACTCAAAAGAGGGGATATTTTCCCATGCCAAATCTGGCAACCACAAAAGGAGCGACAGTAAGGTTGGAAAGACTGGGCCTTGCACTTGAGAAATTCTCCTGTGTGCACGAGGCTATACGCACCTTAGATATTTTGAAGGGGAAAACCCAGCCAAGCCATAAAGACTGCTTCCCAAAATTGCAGAAGGAGAATTAAGCCTGTTTTCTATGTGTGTCCCGGGTACTTCTATATATGGGACTGCATTTTGCTTTTGTTGTTTTCTCCTGCACTTAAATAATCAGTCCGTTGAAACTTTTGTGGTGCTTAGGCTGAAATGGACAACCTCAGTGTCTGGGAGGAGATACCTACTGGAGGCTCAGATCTGGGGAGAATGGTCAAAGTCAATTTCTTGAAGGAACTGGCTCTAAGGAGCTCAGGCCTGGTGAGAGTGGGTAAGGTCCATCTGGGAAGAAAGGCTTTTGAGATATTGTTCCAGCAGGGAATAAGAGGCAAAGAAAGAAACATACTCACGGGTGGGTAATCGAATGTTGGTGTCTCCGTGAGATTGTCAGGGGAGAAGGTGAGGCTGGAGAACCTCAGACTTGGAGAGACTCTGGGTGCACACCTCTGAGGAAGGATGGCCAAGGCAAGTCTGATTTGGAGACTCCTTTAGGAACTCAGCCCTGGGGAGAATGAGCAAGATCAGTCTCTGAGATCAGACCCCCATGAACAGCTTGAGGGAAGGGAATAATCATTCATTAGGGTCCTACTATGTGCCAGGCACCAGACTAAAACCTTCTCAAATACTGTCTTGTGTTTTGCTAGGAGACCTTAAGTCAGACCTGTCTGTTTTCCTCTAAAGTCCCTTTGTGGTTCACTATAAACTGTGGTGTTTTAAAAGTTCAAGAGACAGAGTTTATGGGTAATTAAATGATTTTAGGCTTGCATATTTATTAAAAAAAAAAAAAAGGTCAGTGGCCCTCTTGAATGCCAAAGACCCCTCATGGAGATGGGCTCACATTTTACATGCCCTTGGGAGAGTAGGTGTCCCTGAGGGCAGCAATCAACTCTGATTGGTTGACAAGTAAAGAGAGAAGAATGAATATTATAATGGGAGGTGGGCTACATTAAAATGAGAGTCTTGGGGTATGTGACTCGGATCCCTCAAGTCTTGGCCAAAGAGACTTACCAGTTTCCACATCACCTGTCTGACAAAAGGGAGAATCAACACCTTCCCAGACCTGTCTGAGTAAACACAATGAGCAGGAATCTTCCCATTACCCAAACTTAGAATCTCTCTTACTCTCTGGTTAGATCGTGGCCTTGGAAAGTTGTGGCTTAAAACTTCCCACGCTGGTTGATTTCTGGATGAGGAGGTAGAAAACAGTTTGAAAAACCTTGGCCTCAATAGGATAATTAGCTATTACTACAAGACAGAAATCATCGTTTTT
>NW_020954750.1:0-2394 GCF_900497805.2 Vombatus ursinus
CCTTGTAGGTTTGGATAGGATGGAGGGTTAAAAGAGGCCTCAGAGCTCCTCTGTTCTAATCTGCTCATTTCAGAAAATGGGTAACTGAGGTCAAGAAGAGGGCAGGGACAAGGTAAAGGTCCCAAAGTCAGTAAAAGGCAGACAAAGACCCTGAACCCAGGTTTATGTCTCCTGGCTGCCAGGCTGGCTGGCTTCCATCCTGACATCTGCCTCCTCTGACAGCCAGGCTTAATAGGCCGAACGTGTCCAGGAAGACCCTCCAGGAGGGGTGGGGCAGGTTGCTTGTAGAACTAGGGCTTCTGGGAGTCTGCATTTAGGCTTGGGGTTAAGTAAAAAATAAACCAACCTCACCCCCCAAATCCGCAGCCTTGGGCCACTCTGAGAAACACACATAGCAGAGTGAGCCTGAGGAACTCCCATGCCTTTCTTGAATGAGAATTCCATACTAGAATTAAGAGAAACAACCCTCACCTCCCACATTCAGAGTCTTAATTGCACATAATCCTGAGGTTGGGAGGTGTTAGCCTAGCCAGGTTCCTGTCTCCTGCCCTGAGAGAACTCCCAGTCTACTCAGGGGAAAGGTGTGCTTTGCACATGCCCAATGTGGTAGTGGTAGCAAGGCTTTCACCAAAGCAGGCAAGCCCTGGAGAGGCTTAGGTCAAGTACTACTTGGTCAAGGTGGGCTGCATGGCAATTGTGCTTTCAGGGATGGGAGTCAAGGTGCAGATTCACAACAGAATACATAGGTGGCAATTTTCAGCTGTGCAAAAGGACCTGCTTGGACTGCAGAAGGGGGCTCTGAGAATCAGGGTAGAAAAGGCAGTGCAATAACCCCTGAGGAGAGTCCATATGCCCTTCCCTTTCCCACACTGGCCAAGTCAGTGGGGTTCTGCCTACCAAGGAAAGAGCAATTCTCCCCCAATCAACACAGATCGTCTTCATGAACATCTGTGACTCACAGCTGCAAACAGCCTGAACAGGCCAGAAACAGGAGCCATATACAATTATTTGGTAAAATGAGGCCAGAAATGTAGGGGAGCAACTTCACCAGGAAAGCTATAAACTTTTCCTCTATAGGCCCAAACTGATTGGAGCAAATACTGTAGTGAATGGAAAGCCAAAAGAAAGCACAGCAGAGAAAGATGTGGCCTCCATGAAACACACCCCTGTCTCACCTGTAATGTAGTGGGAAAAAAGGATTGACTGGATGTGGGATAACACAGACAGAGAGACCAAAACACACATGTACCCACACACACAAACACACAGACTGATAAATCAATGATCAAACAATACATGAGATGTAAGTTAGGACATAAACACACAGAGAAACATAAACTTGTGATGCCCAATAAAAACATTTGGTAAAGAATTTTAATCTATATTAATTAGGAATAACTGTGAGGAGACAAAAGAGGGCCTCAAAAATGCCTTCAGAAATATCTGCTTGACTGAGGACATGGAGACAGAGGGCATCCAAAGTCCAAGCAGGCTGAGAACCTTACATCCTAAGGAAAATCCTATGCCAAAGGAGGATGTCATATCCCCTCATAGATGAAGATTTAAATCTTCCATTTTTATTTTTATATATATATGGATACTTACCCTTTCTCTCATTTTGTATATATATTACATATATATTTATGTATGTATGTATTCATACATCTGAGTGTCAATATATTCTCCTCAATGTATCAATAATCTCCTATGTTCCCTTGTTATTCATATTTCAGTACTGAGATTCATAACATTTCTTCAATAGGCCCAAACTGATTGGAGCAAATACTGTAGTGAATGGAAAGCCAAAGGAAAGCGCAACACAGAAAGATGTGGCCTCCATGAAACACACCCCAGTCTGACCTGTTCTGTAGTGGGAACAGTGATTCACAGGGTGTGGGATGGAAGTTAACACATACATGCACACAGAGGCACACACACAGACACATAGACAGAAACACACATACTCCCACACTTACACACAGATACACAGACAGATAAATCAATGATCAAAGAATACATGAGATGTAAGTTAGGACATAAACACAGAAACACACACTCATGATGCCCAATAAAATCATTTGATAAAGAATTTTAGTCTATATTAATTAGGAATAACTGTGAGGGTCTCAAAAGAGTCTTCAGAAATACCTGCTTGACTGAGGACATGGAGACATAGGGTAGCCAAAGGCCAACCAGGCTGAGAATCTTACATCCTAAGGAAAATCTTATGCCAGTGGAGGATGTAAGATTCAGTCATATCCCCTCATAGATGAGGATTTAAATCTTCCATTTATATTTTTACATATATGAGTACTCACCCTTTCTCTCATTATATATATATGTATTCATACATCTGAGTGTCAATATATTCTCCTTATGAGCTCAATATATCAG
>NW_020954750.1:2524-2666 GCF_900497805.2 Vombatus ursinus
TTATTATATTCATGTGTGAGTACTTCATTTATCTGGACTGATTTGCTCCCTCTCCCTCTACTTATAGATACCCTTATGGCCTGTCTCTATTCCTATATATGAATCTTGATATACTTCATGTGCATATAGACTGGACTCTTTC
>NW_020954750.1:2818-12243 GCF_900497805.2 Vombatus ursinus
ATAATTCATATGAATGAATTTATGGAAAAAATAAATGACTTCCTCTATATTAGAATAAAGAGAAAGGACTTAAGTACATAATACATACATACATACATACATACATATACACATACATACATTCATATTCTCTGTCTTCATATATGAGTTGTCATATATTCCCTGTATATTAACATTGGTAGAAAGTTATACTCTCAAGGAGAAACTGTAGTCTTACATGCAAATATTCATAGATGAACATAGTGAGTAACTAGAAATTAAAGATACAAGTTCTTTCCTTTCTATATGATGATATAATCATATGTATGTATATATGCAATGCTACATAGAGAGGATTATAAGAAAGGTCATGCAGTACTCATAAAGAGAGAGAAAAAGGATGATACACAAGAAATGTATATAGAGAAGACAAATTTGAGTACGTACTGATGAGGATGGAAGGCCAGTGGTTAGGAAGAGGAGTACAGAGGGCCTTCAGCACAGACAGCAGGGTTCCCTAGACATCAGTCTTGGCCCCTGGGGCCCTCTCCCTCCCTGCCCCACTCCCGGAATGGCCACTGTCACCACATCCCGCTGGTGTCTCGAGCGGCTTGAAGTGGCGATTCGAGAGGGGAAAGTTACCCCGAAAATATCTCGGAGGGAGCGTAAAATGAACAGGGTAGGGGTGGTGGGAGAGGGGAAAATGAGGCCGAGAGGCGCGGGAGGTGGGAAAATCTAAGACCCTGGGCACTCATGGGGGAGGGATGCTGACAGCAGAAATGTGAGTGAGACTTATGGTGGGGGGCGGGGGGTGGAAGGAGGGGCGGGTTTGGCGAGAGGGGTCCCAAGTGTGACCACGGGAGGTGCTGACGTCACCGGCTACAGGCGGTCGGCTCTCATTTTGGAGTGCACCTTGACGAAACTCTGCTCCGGTTGGCTATGGCCAACCTGAGGACCCCGAGAGCTGCACTGTGATGGAGGAGCGGAAAATGGACCGGAGAAGATCTTTGAAGGAGGGAAAATGAACCATAGAGGGTGTGGGAGGGAGGGATGGTGACTGTAGGGAGA
This sequence comes from Vombatus ursinus, assembly GCF_900497805.2. Classification (NCBI taxonomy): domain Eukaryota; kingdom Metazoa; phylum Chordata; class Mammalia; order Diprotodontia; family Vombatidae; genus Vombatus; species Vombatus ursinus. Next base: position 3,866 of record NW_020954750.1, read on the forward strand.
TGGGTGAGAGAGATGCTTGCTAGGGGCCAGTGGAGGGAGGGGCTACTCATGCCTCACCAAGGTGGGCGCTGACGTCACCGGCTCCTGGCGCTCCGCGCGGGGTCCTCCTTACCCAGGCTGAACCCCCGTGACTGGGTGGCTCCCTGAGGACACCGGGAGCTTTGAGTGGGTACCTGAGATGTAAGAGAGGCCAGGGGACCCTCCCAAAGCCAGCCTGAGGCTGAGGCTCCTGAACATGGGAGACAAGGGGCCAGGAAACATAAATCCAGAACCACAGGATCTTGTCCGTGTTAGGGAAACTGTCCCTAACGAGTGACTACTAAACCTTTGCCTTCCACCCCCCTCCCCCGAAATCTCAGGTCTGACAGCCCCTGTGAAATGGGTGCAGTCGTGGAGGGGAGGGCACCACTGCTTCAGGAGACAGGTCCAGGAAGAACCAGGGGTTGTATTCCAGTCTTGAGGGTTAGTTATAAAGGTAGAACTTGCTGACAGGTGGACTGCCTGAAGGGAAAGCATTCCACTTAGCAGGCTTTTCTCAGCTGCAGGGCTTATGGGCTTCTTTTCTAACAATGGCAGGAGTGTAGATATGGGAGTAGGGTCCCAATAGGCTTGTAGGTTTGGAAAGGATGGAGGCTTAATGGAGACCTCAGAGCTCATCTCCAGCCTCCTCAATGGAGAAAAATGGTCCCTGAGGTCAAGAAGGGCAGAGACTTGTCCAAATCCTAGATCCAGTAAAGGGCAGACACAGGCCCTGAGCCTGGGTTTGTCTCTTACCTGCCAGGCTAGCTGGCTTCCACCTTGGCCTCTCCCTCCTCTGACAGCCAAGTTTTGTGAGCTGAAAGTCCCTGGGAAGTCTCATCCCCAGAAGGAGGAGGGCAGGTTCCCTATAGAACTAGGGGTTCTGGGAGCCTTCAATTAGGCCTGTGGGGAGAAGGCAAAATTAAACCAACCCCCCCAACCCCATAGCTTTGGGCAACCCTGGAACAGATGCTTAGCAGAGTGGGCCTCAGCAAATCCCCTCCCTTAATAAGAATTCCATTTGGGAATTACAGAGCCTTAATTACACATTTTCTTGAGGCTGGGAAGTGTTAGCCATACAGGTTCCTGTCTCCTGCTCTGAGAGAACTCCCAGTCTAGTAGGGGGAAAAGTGTGCCTTGCACATGCCCAATGTGGTAGTAGTGGCAAGGCCTTGGCCAAAGGAGGCAAGCCCTGGAGAGGCCCAGGTCAAGTTCTACTTGGTCAAGGTGGGCTGCATGGCAATTAGGCTTTCAGGGATGGGAAGCAAGGTGCAGATTCACAACAGAATACTTAGGTGGCAATTTTCAGCTGTGCAGAGGAATCTGCTTGGACTGCACAAGGGGACCCTGAGAATCCAGGTAGAAAAGGCAGTGCAATATCCCCTGAGCAGAGCTCATGTGCCCTTCCCTTTCCCACTCTGGTCAAGTCAGTGGGCTTCTGCCTACCAACGAAAGAGCAATTCTCCCCCAATCAGCACAGATCTTCTTCATGAACATCTGTGACTAAGGTTGCCTCACAGCTGCAAACAGCCTGAAGAGGCCAGAAACAGGAGCCATATACAATTGTTTGGCAAAATGAGGACAGAAATGTAGGAGAGCAACTTCACCAGGAAAGCTATAAACATTTCCTCAATAGGCCCAAACTGATTGGGGCAAATACTGTAGTGAATAGAAAGCCTAAGGAAAGCACAACACAGAAAGATGTGACCTCCATGAGACACACCTCAGTCTGACCTGTTCTGTAGTGGGAACAATGATTGAAAGGGTGTGAGATAGAAGTTAGTACATACATACGCACAGAGGCACACACACAGACACACAGACAGAAACACACATACACGCCCCCACACACAGACACAGAGACTGAGAAATCAATGATCAAACAATACATGAGATGTAAGTTAGGACATAAACTCACAGAGAAACATACACTCATGATGCCCAATAAATACAGTGGATAAAGAATTTTAATCTATATTAATTAGAAATAGCTGTGAGGAGACAAAAGAGGGTCTCAAAAGTACCTTCAGATATATAGGGCACCCAAAAGCCAAGCAGGCTGAGAACCTTACCTCTTCAGTAAAGCCTTCTGCCAAAGAAGAATGGAAGATTCAGACATATCCCCTCATAGATGAGGATTTAAATCTTCCATTTATATTCTTATGTGTATGAGTACTCACCCTTCACATGTATATACCCATACATCTAAGTGTTAATATGTTCTCCTTATGAATTCAATCTGTTAATAATCTCCTCTGCTCCCTTGTTATTCGTATTTCAGCACTTAGATTCATTACTTGGTATTAATCAGTATTGAGATATGTTCCCCATATTTTCCCTATATTCACATATATATGAACAGTCATGTAACCAGTGTGTATGAATATATTGTCTCTCTTGTCTCATATATATGATTATTCGTATTCTCTCTTTATCTTGGCATATGGAGACTTATTATATTCATGTATGAGTACTTCATTTATCAGGACTGACTTGCTCCCCAGCCCTCCATTTATACATACCTTTATGGTCTGCCTATATGCCTTTATATGAGTCTATTTCATGTGCTCATGGACTGGAGACTTTATAGATTCTTTCACAGGGGGAGAAAAAAAGGGACCATTTTTAGGAATATCGAAAGAATATTGGAGTACTCTAATTCGTGAATAGAGATAATGTAGTCATGGAAATATACAAGAATACAAAAATACAAATTTTCACAGATATGAATAGAGAGTAAATATCTTAATACTCATTTACTTAGTAATTGAATGATTACTAATGTTTGTGAGGAGACAGAATGCATAAATCATACAAACGAATTTATAGAAAAAATGAATGACTTCCTCTACATTAGAATAAAGAGAAAGGACCTAAGTACATAATACACATAAATGTATACATACATGCACATATACATGTACACATTTGTATGTACATTCATATTCTGTCTTCATATATATGAGTTGTCATATATTCCTTATATATTTATTAACATCAGTAGAAAGTTACACTATATAAGAGAAACTGTAGTCTTACACGAGAATATCCATAGATGAATATAGTGAGTAACTACAAATGAAAGACACAAGGTCTTTCCTTTCTATACGATGATATAATCATATATACGTGAATACACAATGCTACATAGAGAGGATTATAAGGAGGGTCATGCAGTCCTCATAAAGAGAGAGAAAAAGGATGATACACAAGAAATGCATATGAGAGGACAAATTTGAGCACCTATTGATGAGGATGGAAACCCAGTGGCTAGAAGGAGGGGTACAGAGGGCCATCAGAGCAGACAGCAGGGTTCCCTAGACATCAGTCTTGGCCCATGGGGACCTCTCCCTCCCTGCCCCACTCCTGGAATGGGCACAGTCATCACACCCTGCTGGCCTCTCGAGCAGCTTGAAGTAGCGGTGCGAGAGGGGAAAGTTACCCCGAAAATGTCTTGGAGGGAACGGAAAATGAACAGGGTGGGGGTGGTGGGAGAGGGGAAAATGAGGCCGAGAGGCTTGGGAGGTGGGAAAATCGAAGGCCCTGGGCACTCATAGGGGAGGGATGCTGACAGCAAAAATGTGGGTGACACTTCTGGTGGGGGCGGTGGAAGGAGGGGCGGGTTTGGCCACAGGGGTTTCAAGGCTGACCACGGGGAGTGCTGACGTCACCGCCTACAGGCGGTCGGCTCTCATTTTGGGGTGCACCTTGACAAGACTCGGCTCCGGTTGGCTGGTGGCTCCCTGAGGACCCCAAGAGCTGCACTGTGATGGAGGAGTGGAAAATGGACCGGAGAAGATCTTTGAAGGAGGGAAAAATGAACCATAGAGGGTGGGGGAGGGAGGAATGGTGACTGTATGGAGATGTGTGAGAAAGAAGATCTTTGAAGGATTTCACTGTCCGTCTCTCTGTCTCTCTCTCTCTCTCTGTCTTTCTATCTGTCTTTGTCTCTCTCTGTCTCTCTTTCTCTTTCTGTGTGAGTCTCTCTTTCTCTGTCTTTCTCTCTCTGCATCTTTTTCTCTCTCTCTCTCTGTCTCTCCATCTCTCTCTATTTCTCTATCTTTTTTTCTCTCTCTCTTTCTCACTCTCTGTCTCTCTTTCTGTGTCTCCCTCTTTCTCTCTTTCTCTGTCTCTCTCTATCTCTCAGTGTCTCTCTCTCTCTCTGTCTCCCTGTCTCCCTTCCTCTCTCTCTCTGTCTCTCTCTCTGTGCATCTTTCTCTCTGACTCTGTCTCTTTTTCTATTTCTCACTTTCTCTCTCTCTCTGTCTCTCTCTCCCCATCTCTTTCTCTCTCTCTGTATCTCTCACTTACTCTCTCTCTCCCTCTCTCTCTCTCTCTTCATTTCTGTCTCTCTCCCTCTATACATCTCTCTCTGCCTCTCTTTGGTTGTCTATATATCTTGGTCTGTCTTTCTGTCTCTGTTTCTCTCTCTTTCTGTCTCCCTCTGTCTCTATCTCCCTCAGTCTCTCTCTGTGTCTGTCTCTCCCTTTCTCTCTCTGTCTCTCTATCTCTGTCTTTCTGTCTGTCTGTCTCTCTCTTTCACTCTCTGTCTCTGTTTGTCTTTCTCTGTCCTTCTCTGTCTCTCCCTCTTTATCTGTCTCTCGGTTTCCATGTCTCTCTCTCTCTTTCTCTCTCTCTGTCTATCTCTGTCTCTGTCTCTCTATCTCTGTTTCTTTCTCTCTTTCTGTCTCTCTCACTCTTTCTCTCATTTTCTCTCTCTATCTGTGTCTCTCTCTGTCTCTCTCTTTCTGTCTCTCTCTCTGTTTCTCTCTATCATTGACTCTCTCTTTCTCGCTCTGTCTCCCTGTCTCTCTCTCTCTTGCTGTCTCTCTCTCTGTGCCTCTCTCTCCCTCTCTCTCTCTCTCCGTCTCTTTCTATCTTTCTCTCTCTCTCTGTCTCTCCATCTCTTTCTCTACTTCTCTATCTCTCTCCATCTGTTTCTCTCTGTCTCTGTCTCTCTTTCTTTCTGTCTCAATCACTCTCCTTCTCTCATTTTCTCTCTCTCTCTGTCTTACTCTGTTTCAGTCTTTCTCTCTCGCCTTCTCTCTCTGTGTTTGTCTCTCTATCTCACTCTCTCACTGTCTCTCACTCTCTTTGTTTCTCTATGTTTTTCTCTTTCAATCTATCTCTATTTTTTTCTCTCTCTCTTTCTGTTTCCGTCTCTCATTCCGTCTCTTTCTCTCTTCCAATGCCTCTCTCTCTCCATCTCTTTCTATCTTTCTCTCTCTCTCTCTCTCTTTCTCTCTCTGTCTCCATGTCTCTCTCTCTCTCTGTCTATCTCTGTCTCTGTCTTTCTATCTCTGTTTCTTTCTCTCTTTCTGTCTCTCTCACTCACTTTCTCTCGTTTTCTCTCTCTGTCTCTCTCTCTCTCTGTCTCTCTGTCTCTCTCTCTCTCTCTCTCTCTCCCTGTCTCTCTTATTCTCTCTGTCTCTCTCTCGCTGTCTCTCTCCCTGTGCGTTTTACTCTCTGCGTCTCTCTCCCTTTCCATCTCTGTTTCTCTTTCTCTCTCTCTCTCTCTGTCATTCTCTCTCCCTATATACATCTCTCTCTGTCTCTATCTCTATCTCTGTCTCTCTCTCTGCCTCTTTCTCTCTGCCTCTCTCTCTTTATCTCTCTTCCTCTTTCCATCTCTTTCTTTCTCTCTGTCTCTCTGTCTCTGTCTCTCTCGCTGTCTGTCTGTGCGTTTTTCTCTCTGCCTCTCTCTCTTTCTGTATCTTTTTCTCTTTCTCTCTTTGTCTCTTTCTCCATCTCTTTCTCTCTCTGTATCTCTCGCTGACTCTCTCTGTCTCTCTATCTCACTCTCTCTCTCTCTTGATCTCTGTCTCTCTCCCTCTATACATCTCTCTCTCTCTCTCTGCTTCTATCTCTATCTCTGTCTTTCTCTCCTTCTCTCTTCGTGTGTCTATCTCTATCTCTATCTTGGTCTGTCTCTCTCTGTCTCTCTACCTCTCTGTCTTTCTGTCTGTCTGTCTCTCTCTTTCACTCTCTGTCTCTGCTGGTCTTTCTCTGTCTTTCTCTCTCCCTCTTTCTCTCTCTCTCTCTTTCTCTCTCTGTGTCTCCACGTCTCTCTCTCTCTCTGTCTCTCTCTGTCTCTCTCTCTCTACCTGTCTCTCTTCCTCTCTCTGTCTCTCTCTCTGTGGGTTTTTCTCTCTCTCTCTTTCCATCTCTTTTTCTCTTTCTCTCATTCTCTCTCTCTGTCTCTCTCTCCATCTCTTTCTCTCTCTCTGTATCTTTCGCTGACTCTCTCTCTGTCTCTCTCTCACTGTCTGTCTCTCTTCATCTCTGTCTCACTCCCTCTATACATCTCTCTCTCTCTGTCTCTATCGCTATCTCTGTCTTTGTCTGTCTCTCTCACTCTCTGTCTCTGTTTGTCTTTCTCTTTCTCTCTCTCTCCCTCTTTATCTCTCTCTTTCTCTCTCTCGGTTTCCATGTCTCTCTCTCTCTTTCTCTCTCTCTGTCTCTCCCTCTGTCTCTCTATCTCTGTCTCTCTCTCTCTTTCTGTCTCTCTCTCTGTCTCTCTCTTTCTCGCTCTGTCTCCCTGTCTCTCTCTCTCTTGCTGTCTCTCTCTCTGTGCCTTTTTCCCTCTCCCTCTCTCTCTCTCCGTCTCTTTCTATCTTTCTTTCTCTCTCTCTCTCCATCTCTTTCTCTACTTCTCTGTCTCTCTCCATCTGTTTCTCTCTGTCTCTGTCTCTCTCTCTTTCTCTCTCAATCACTCTCCTTCTCTCATTTTCTCTCTCTCTCTGTCTCTTTCTATATATCTCTCTCTTTTTCTGTCTCTTTCTCTCTCTCTCACTGTCTCTCTCTTTCTCTCTCTCTCTGTGTCTCTGTCTCTGTTACTTTCTCTGTTTCTCTCCCTATCTCTTTTTCTCTGTATTTCTCTATCCATTTTTTTGTCTATCTCTCCATCTCTCTCACTGTCTCTCTCTCTCTCTCTTTCTCTCTCTGTGTCTCCATGTCTCTCTCTCTGCCTCTCTCTCTGTCTATCTCTGTCTCTGTCTTTCTATCTCTGTTTCTTTCTCTTTTTCTGTCTCTCTCACTCTCTTTCTCTCATTTTCTCTCTCTCTGTGTCTCTCTCTGTCTCTCTCTTTCTGTCTCTCTCTATCTCCCTGTCTCTCTCTCTAGCTCCCTCTTGCTATCTCTCTCTCTGTGCTTCTTTCTCTGTCCCTCCCTCTCTCTCACCATTTCTTTCTCTCTCCATCTCTTTCTCTACTTCTATGTCTCTCGGTCTCCCTCTCTCTCTCTCTCTTCATCTCTGTCTCTCTCCCTCTATACATCTCCCTCTCTGTGTCTCTCTCTCTCATCTTTTTTTTTCTCTCTCTCTCTGTCTCTCTGTCTCTCTCTTTCTCTCTCTCACTCTCTGTCTCCCTTTCTCTCTTTCTCTTTCTGTCTTTCTCTCTCTCTTTCTCTCTTCCTCTCTGTCTCTCTCACTGTTTCTCCATCTCTGTCTATTTCTCTCTCTTTTTTCCTCTCTCTCTCGTTCACTGTTTCTGTCTCTCTCTTTCTGTGTTTCCCTCTCTCTCTCTTTCTCTATCTTTCTCTCTCTATCTCTGTAGCTGTCTATCTCTCACTGTCTCTCTCTCTCTCAGATTGTCTCTCTCTCACTGTCTCTCTCTCTCTTCCCGTCTCTTTTTCTCTTTCTCTCTCTGTCTCTCTCTCTCCATCTCTTTCTCTCTCTCTGTATCTCTCGCTGACTCTCTTTCTATGTCTCTTTGTCTCACTCTGTCTCTCTCTCTTCATCTCTGTCTCTCTCCCTCTATACATCTCTCTCTCTCTCTGCTTCTATCTCTGTCTCTGTCTTTCTCTCCTTCTCTCTTCGTGTGTCTATCTCGATATCTATCTCGGTCTGTCTTTCTCTCTCTGACTCTCTACCTTTCTGACTTTCTGTTTCTCTCTTTCACTCTCTGTCTCTGTCTTTCTCTCTCTCTCCCTCTTTCTCTCTCTCGCTCTCTTTCTCTCTCTGGGTCTCCATGTCTCTCTCTCTCTTTCTCTCTCTCTGTCTCTCCCTCTGTCTCTCTATCTCTGTTTCTTTCTCTCTTTCTGTCTCTCTCACTCCATTTCTCTCATTTTCTCTGTGTGTGTGTCTCTCTCTCTTCCTGTCTCTCTTCCCCTCTCTCTCTGTCTCTCTCTTCATCTCTGTCTCTCTCCCTCTATACATCTCTCTCTCTCTGCTATGTCTCTCTCTGTCGTTCTCTCTGTCTCTCTTTGTCTGTCTATCTCTATCTCGGTCTGTCTTTCTCTCTTTGTCTTCTACCTGTCTTTCTGTCTGTCTCTCCTCTCTTTAACTCTATGTCTCTGTTTGTCGTTCTCTGTCGCTGTCTCTCTCTCTCTCTCTCTCTATCTCTCTTCCTCTCTTCCTCTCT
>NW_020954751.1:0-19830 GCF_900497805.2 Vombatus ursinus
GAGGGCAGATTTGAACTCAGGTCCTCCTGACTTCAGGGCTGGTGCTCTATCCACCATGCCACCTAGCTGCCCCTGAAGAGTTCTTTATAAATATTATCACATTTTAGCTTCACAGGGAAGTTTACTCTTATCCGCATTTTCTTTTCTTTTCTTTTCTTTTCTTTTCTTTTCTTTTCTTTTCTTTTTTCGGCGGCTAGGCAATATGGTTAAGTGATTTATCCAGGGTCACAAAGCTGCTAACTAAATAGTCACTGGGGAATAGGCACTAGCTCAGCTGCTGCCTCAGCTGCCAGTAAATATTTGATGCTAGGTTTGAGCTCAGGTCTTCCTGACTCCAGGTCTATGATTCTACGCTAAGTGAGAAGATCCATTCCTCCAGCCCTCTAGCCCTCCAGCTCTATCCATCATTCTCTATCCACTGTGCCATGTAGCTGTGACAAAATAGACCCAGTCTCTGTCCTCAAGAATCTTATATTCAGTCCTCTTAGAACTAACTACAAACTGACACTTTCAAGCCTTATGTCTTCCTTTTGATGGATAAGAAGTGACTGGATATCAGAGCTGGGATTTCCAATGAGACCGGGAAATGTCCCTATTTTCTGTGTTTCTTTTGTGCTCCTATTATTTCCCCCCCCTTTTTTTTTGGTATGTAAATTATTTCCCAAACCATTGTGTGTTGTCTTCTTTGCCACAGTAGGAATACAAATTAGCGGATGACTTTTCAAGAGAGGTAAAGATTTTAAAACAGATTTTCCTAAATTCAATAAATATTTTCACAGCTATCATGACCCCCCAATCTGCCACACTGAATGAGAGAGGAGAGCTGGAGGGCCGGAGGAATGGATCTTCTTCTCACTTAGCATAGAATCATAGATGCAGAGCTAGAAAGGCCTCAACATCTAGTCCAACTTCAGGTCCACAGGACAAGGTTTTTTGATATCCTAGAAGCCCCAAGTAAAGAATACTAACTGCATAATCCTTTTTTTAGGAGTCTCACAATTCATTGAGACTTTTCTGATTTTGTTTTATGCCTTTTAAACTAGCCTGCTCATTCTACAAAATGTTTGCCAAATGGTGTTTGTTGAATTGCATAACCACATATTTGGGAGTGACTAATCTCCAGGCCCACCAGCTATGGCAGGTCTGGACTCTGATGGAATACGGTTAATGCTAGGATTTTCCAAGAACTATGTCTCAAGGACTTTGCTGTGATTCTTAAGTACAAGGTACTGGGAAGGAACTCAGAAGGAAAATGATTGAGCCTTCCCAAATCACCAGAGAGCTGTAATTGGGAATATGTACAAATTTGCCAAAGCACCCCAGATGATTTGCTGGGGACAACAAATATTTAACTTGGTGAGGGGAATGTAAATGTGGTAGAAAGGATATGAAAGAAAATTTAATCTTTGTTAATTTAGGATGCACAATGAAGACCCTCAATGAAAAATGATGGACTCATAGTATGGTCCCTAGTCATTGTCTGACTGAAGAATCAGTCACAGTCCTGCTGGTCTTTAAAAAGCAAGTCAGACAGTTTTGACTGCAGTCAAGACAGGAGGAATCTGTCAGTCAAGGAGTCATCTCTGGAAGTTTTTAAGAGAAACAGGAAGAAAAAATCCCAATTTTGAGAGAAAATTATGCCTTTTCCAGAATTTGGCAGGAAGTAGGAGATTTTTTTTAACCTCCCTACCTCTTCAGTGATAATAGCATCTTACAAAAGAGCAACTTGCCCAGTAGGAGACATTTTGTCTAGAAGGTAAAGGCTCTGGGAGTCTAGCTACAGAGTTGAGTGGAACTGTGGAGGAGTGAAGGCTTAGGGATCCCATTGGAGCCACATGCCCAGCAGAAACACTGTGCCCTTAGGGAGCAGCATGAAGATTCTATGATAAGAGAAAGGACAATAGGGTCCTGCAGTGTCAGACTCATGAGTTTCCTTGACCACATATGTTCTCTATATGTGTGCCTATATTTTAGTATACCCTACTTGCTTTTTCTTCAATGTAATTTTTTTATAATTATGGATTAGAGCCAAAACTTTGATCATAAAAATTCACCTTCAAAACTAATGAAAGTCAATGAGAAAAAATTACTTGAATACACGTTTTCATTTTATCCATAGAATTTCAGGAATGGATTTAACATATGAAAAAATGAGTTTGGATTTTAAAATTCTTTTTTGAAATTTCTATTTTCTTTTATTTTCAGCTTCAAATTCTCTCCCTTCCCTAGATACCCTCTCCCACCCATTGAGAAGGCAAGAAATATAAAACTCTTTACAAATATGATGTCATGCAAAACAAATATACTTCACTTTTTTCACTGACACTGTGTATGTGTGTGGGGGAGTGCACCACAGGATTATTTGAGGGAGAGAGATATTTTGGCTTTGTTTTGAATGAATTCTATTGCACATTGGTGGGGCTTGAGACCTATAGTTTTAGGAATATGTGCCCTTAAAATACTTAATCTTACATTATTCATCAACCTGGGAATTCAGCCCATGGTTACAAGTGGGGGGGGTTAGCTTGGAGGGGCTGCTATATTTACATTGAAGAATCATCTGGGCAAAGTTAACAAAAGAGAAAAATGATAAATGCTACAAGGACTGTGATAAAATAGGTACATTAATGTACTGTTAATGGAGATATGAACTGGTTTAGTCATTCTGAAAAGCAATTTGAAACTATTCCCCAAAAGATCTTAAATTTTGCACACCCTTTGGCCAGTAATACCACTACTAGGTCTATAATAAAAAAAAAGAAAGAGGAACAGGATCCATATGTACAAAAATATTTATAGCAGCAAAAACTAAATGGGTATTCATTAATTGGGGAGTTCCCCATTAATTGGGGAATGGCTGGAGAAGTGACATTCTATGAATATGATGAAATACTATTGTGCTGTGAGAAATGATGAAGAGGATGATTTTGGAGAGACCTGGAAAGAATTATATGAACTGATACAGGATAAATGAAGCAAGCAGAACCAGGAGAATGATTTATACAATAATGCTATAAAGAAAACAACTTTCAAAGACTTAAGAACTCTGATCACTACAATGACCAATCACATTTCAGAGGATCCATGATGAAATATGTTCCCTTCTTTTTGAAAAGAGGTCATAGTCTCTGGGTGTAGATTGAGACACATACACACATACATATGTACATGTACACACACATTTATGTATATATGTGTGCATGTAAGTATGTATTTATTTAACATGGTCAATGCAGAAATTTATTTTGCTTATGTGTTTTTGTTATAGGGATTTTGTTTTACTTCAGTTGTGGTATTCCTTTATTTTCCCTTCCAGTTCTAAATTTATGATCCTATGAATCCTGTCATATGAGAAGGGTCATGAAAGTTATGTTCTGGGCGTGGGAGAAAACCCAGTATGTTAATCCTTGGCCTGGAACAGTTAGTATTTCAACTATATACTTATTGTTCAGAAGTTTGGGCCATAACTAGTCTGAAAGTCTGTGGGCTAGAGTCAGGCACTGCCAGGGCAGTTTGAGGTGGTGGCCTGAGGGATGGTCTGTGCTTGTTGCACTTTTAATGTAGGCACTTTCACTCCATGCCTCTGGCAGTCCCTGATGCGAGTTTAATAATGGAAGGTACCTTCTGTAATAATGAGATTTGGAGCAGTCAGCGGTTTGGTCTGCTTGTTGCAATGTCCTTCCCTTAGCTAAGTTTGTGAAGGCCAAGGGAGGCAGCAACATTCCTTTGGTTGAGTTATTTCTGATAAGTACCCATCAGACTCCTACTAACCTGGATGAGAAAGCTCAAGAATGAGAATCAGTTCAAGGCAAGTCAACACCCAGTCATAACCATTTATCCTATAAGAAGGGAGCATTGTCAAAGCTGGGTGTTAACAAGGACTTTATTTTGCTGATATACCAGATTTTAATAGGTCAAGCACCTTCTGCTTGTCAAAATCCATCTAAGTCTTCTCAACCTTGGGGCAGCTCGGCAGCACAGTGGATAGAACACAGAACTGGAGTCAGAAAGACCAGAGTTCAAATCTGACCTCAGACACTTACTATCTGTGTGAGCCTGGGCAAGTCACTTAACCCCTGCCTGCATAAAACTGGAGAAGGAAATGGCAAACCACTCCAGTATCTTTGCCAAGAAGCTCCCATAGACAGGTGGTCCACAGGGTCACAAAGAGTTGAACATGACTCAATGACTGAACAACAACAACTTCTCAGCCTCCATGTAACACTTGTGTTATCCATGGCCCAGAGGGCCCCTCTTTCCCAGAAAAGGGACCTTGGCTCTAGACTCACATAGACTTGGTTCAATCTTAGGGGAGCTTGACACCAAAGAGAATTGAATCAGATTTTTATGATCTTTTTGTGTCTCATTGTCCCCACCCTGGAGTTCCACGGAAAATCTCTTAAATGATCTTTAGGCTTATGTCTAGGGTGTATCCAAAAGGGGGTTCGCAGGATCCCTTGTAGTAAAGGTACTCAATATATGAAGTAGTTTTCAGGTCAAAAGACAGATATTTATTTCTTTTACCACAAAAGAAAATCTTAAGACACAAAAGACTCATAAATGTGAATTAACAGATACTTAAAATATGAAGCAGTAGCCCAATCATTTCCTGTTATCCTCTCTCAAAAGATGTGAGTCTATATACCACTTTGCAAGACTGCAGAACAGATAATTCACTTTTACTTCTGACTAAGGGTTAATTAGCAGAATTCAAAGTCATACCAAGCCCTCAGAATCACTTGATATTTATTCTTTTTCCATGCCAGGCACTGTCTCAGAATGTACTTTCTTTATATCATTTATCTTTTCTCTAGACAGAAATTGGATTTTTTTTTGGCAAAAGGAAGAAATAATATTGCGTTTCTGGATTATAAAGTTTTTAACTCTCTCTGTTGACAAACACATATGAGCAGATAGAAGAGTTTATGATACTTAGACAGCAAAATATAACTGGAAAATTTTAACTTTTATATAGATATTTCTGCCAAGTTACATATTTCACAGTAGAGACAACCTTGAACTTGAAATCAGGAGTCTTGGGCTCAAGTCCCAGTTCTGCCACTTACTAGCTTAATGACTTTAGACAAGTCATTTAGTCTCTCCTAGCTTCAGTTTCTCCATTTCTAAAATAGAGATGATACTTGTGCTGTCTTCTCACAGGGTTGTTGTCAGCATCAAATGAGATAATCTATGTGAAAATGTTTTATAAACATAGAGTTGCATATAAATGTTATGTGCCTTTCAATAATTAATATTGATGTGGCCCAATAATGACAATAATAATAAACATTATCATATAACATTCTTTTTGATCCAATCCAACAAGCTAATTCAAAAAAGCATTTATTAAGCACCTCATCTATAAAATGAAAGGATTTGGGCTAAAAGTCCTCTAAAGCCCCTTCCAACTCCAAATCTATGATGCACCAATTTTAAATCATCATGGTATGATTCAGATCACAATCAAGGCAGGTCTCTTGACTTCCAGATGCATGCTCTTTCCACTATACCCATGCTCATTGGGATTTCCAGATATTTTATGACCAGGGTTGTGTCTAAGACTTATTCAGATATTAATTACTATCAGCCTAGATGTCTGCTTTCAGAAACTTGAGAAGGCAGAAGGAGGGAGTTGCCCACCCTGAAGAAATCGTGAGTCTTTCAAGGTTTCAATCAGTTCTCACTGGTTACTCATCAAAGACAGGCAGATTTCCTAAAACAAAGGAGGATAATGATCCAGGTTGAAAAAGTTTCTTCTGACAGAAAACAAACAAACAAAGAAACAAACCTCTCACAAAGAAGAAGGACTTAATAGGTTTGCAACAATTCTGACCCTTCCTCACTGTAAGGAACTGTTCTAGGTGCTGAGAATAAAAAGACCAAAAAAAAAAAAAAAGCAGTCTTCACCTCAGAGAAAGTAGATTCTGCTGGGAGTGGGGTTGGGGTACAACATGTCAACAGATATACTATGTGTGATAATTTAAAGAAGTAACAATTAGGATTATCAAGAAAGGCTTTTCATAGATGACAAAAAATGGTCAACCTGTGCAGAGGCACACAGAGAGGGGAGGTGGAATGTCAACTTTGGGGAACTGCAAGTAGAATGCAGATTATATGAAGGAGAATAATATGCAATAAGCCTGGAAAGGTAGTTTAGAGGCAGATTGTAAAGGATTTTAAATGCTAAATAAAAGAGTTTGTATTTTATCCTAAAGGCAATAGGGAGCTACTGGAGTTTATTGAGCAGAATGATGGTCAGATCTATTTTAGGAATATAAATGCAGTAGCTACAAAGAGGATGAAATGGAGAAGGAAGAGACTGGAAGCCAAAAGACCAATTAGGAGGCTATTGTCATGATTCACATCAGAGGTGCCAAGGACCTGAAACTAGGGCAGTTGCCATACAAGTAGAGAAAGGAATGAATATAATGCCTTGAAATCTCTGTCAAGATAAAATTTTTTAAAAATAATGGATTCTATCAGGTAGAGTCTTTCATTCATGGTGGGCAGTATTATCAATGTAATGTGATTCTTTCCTTTGCAACATATAATGCTAATCTCTCTCATTAGAGTCTATGGTAAGTTCTTCCAAAAGTGAAAGGGCTTATTCAACCACCCACACTCTCCACCCAGTTCCTCTAAGAATCATAGATATCTACAACTGGAAGGTCCTTAGAAGTCATCTAATCCATTACCTTCAAGGAGGCAGAAGGTGAGTTGGATATGCCTGAGCAACTGAACAACAGCAACATGGCTAACAGGTGGCACAGAAGGACTAGAACCTGGGGCGGGACTTCCAGACTGATGGTCTTTCTTCTGCATTCATGCTAAATACACCCAGGCTATCTGGGATTTACTTCATTTGGATCCAAAAGAAATTTTGCATAGCAACGAATCAACAACACTCAACAAGTACTCATCAAACACTTACTTTCTGGAGTGCTAAGTCTGAGACTACTCTCCCCAGAGACTGAGAAGGGATAGAGGAGAATGCTTTCCTGAGGTGTTGGGGGACAATTTTTGCTCCTTTGTTCTTGCTACATCCCTGAAGCAAAGGTCATTTTTGTAAAAGATAATCAATGTTAAGTGGTTAAATGAACTGATATGCTCATCATTCATGGCTAGGAACTGGTACAGGCTCAAGCTGTTGGCATTAGAGAAGAGATACTCACAGATCTCTCAGGTACCCCTAGTACCCTAAGGAGGGATGTAGTCAACCGGCTCTAGGATAATGGGCTAGAGAATAATCACTACATATAGATTCATGAAGAATTTCAGTGTTTTAGTTCCTTCCCATGAATTGCTTGTCTTGAGTGACTGAATAGTAATCAAAGTTCCAGAACTGGTAAGGTCTTCTGGACTTGTATCAGTAATGGTGCAAGTAATAGACTTGATAGCCTCTTGAAATCCCATTGGGAACTCATCTTGAAGACAAATGGGAAAATTCAAGGTGCTTTCAGAAAGTTCCAATTTGGAATTCAAGTGTCTGGAATTAGAGAATACAATAATCTTTTCTTATTTAACAAACTACTTCTTCTCTGCCATCTTTCCCCTGCCCCCAACATTCATGTATACACAAAATTAATTAATTAATACACATTAATTAATACACAGAATTGAATAATATATCTTTGTTAATTGCAAGTAATAAGCCTAGTCAGCGAGTACATGATACAAAAGATAATGTGAACTATTTGCTGAATTAAAATGGAATAATTACATTGTCTATTTTCTTAAACTATAAAATGCTAAATTGGCAGAGATAAATGGTAGGAGGACAACATACATCAGTGTAAGTGGACAGAAGGGGGTATATGAGCTCAGAGGTAAGCAAGTATAAGGTTCTTGATGCATTTTGAATAATCTGAATTATATATAATCTATATAAGAGATAAAACACATGAGCATATTTAGAGTAGAAGCTACAGATTTTGGTACAATGTAAGAACTTCCTGATAACTAGAGCTATCTCTAAATGGAATGGGCTGTGCGCTGCCTACCTTTCCCCTGCCCACCCCTCCTCCCCCCAGGGCACAAGTAAATTACCTGACACTGGAGATTTTCAATGGAATAGGAATACTTGTCAGGGATCTCAGAAGAATTTGTGATTAGAGTAGGGTTTGGATCAGATGATCTCTGAGGTCACTTTATGTTCTAAGAGCCTATGAATCTAGAAGTACAATTATTCCAATGGCACTAAATAATGTGGGTAATGATATTTCATCTCATACTGCATTTTTCATGGAAGGAATTAATGGCATTAAGTGAGACATGCCTATGTGGCATAAAACCCTTCTTGAGTGGGCAGAAAGTAATAGTTTCATTAGTATTAGTATGTCTAAAATGTGGGAAATCAGGGATTGAATAACATTCAGAGCTGGCAAAGACCTTTAGGAATCACTTAAATCAACCATTTTCTTTAATAATGGAGGCCTTTGTTCTGTCTTTCTTTTTAAAGTTTGTATTCAGGGAACTTTATTTGATAAAACACTACAAAAGTCAGTGTGGATTTGCTGACTTCTGCTATTTTTAACAGGGATGATTCTTCACAGGAGACACGAAGAAAGTTTTCCTTTGGATGTTCCATAAAACAAAGTTTAAAATGGAATAAAACTGTCCATGAATGAAGCTTTGTCAAGGTCAGCAGTTACTGAGGAAAATGTCATGTTATCCCAGATTTAATGCATCACACACAGCTCTGTGTTTTATATCCAGTGTCTCCAGAAAGCTCCCTAAAAACAAAATATTTTAGGGAAAGACAGCATGAATTGTGATTAAGACACTTTGAGGAGATACCTTCAGGTTTTCCCTCATCTTTTAGTTAGAACATATTTTAGACCTACTATGTATAATAATTTAACATATTCCAAACAATATTCATAGCATTTTAAAAATTAATTTATTTTCAACTTAAACACTAATACTTAAATATACAATAAGAAAAGAAAAAGAAACATCATAAACTTATATCCTAAAACAAATACAAAATAAGAAAAGAAAAGAAAAAAGCATTGTCATGTCCACAACAGAATGTAAAAGAGGATTCAAAATATACAGCAATAAAATTTCCATTTCAAGAAAGCCTATATAATAAATACTACACATTGTGTTCAGAGCTGTCCATCTTTTCTTTGCTTCCTTGTAAGTTTTCTTTTGTTCTCTGCTGTGCACTTTTTCTTTTTTTCTTTTTCCTTTTCCTCCCTCCCTCCCCCAAGAAGGTTACAATTAAGCGTGGACATATGTGTGTGTCTGTGTGTACACACACACATACATGTATACATACATACACATATATGTACACACACATATACACAAACATAAGTACATACACATACATATACATGCATATACTTAGATATCTATAATTATACTCATATATAGACTTATACATTCATATGCATCTATGTAAGACCATATTAGACTTGTCTGTCCTCTGTTTCTCTGAGAGGGGATAACATCTTCCTTTATAAGTCTAAGTCTTTCCACATTTTTCTAAGTCCATCAAACTCATCATTTCCTATACTACAGCAATATTCCAACCTTATACTGTCTAGTTAAGTTTTCTAAGTTAAATTTTCTAAAACAATATTGATTAATATGACTGACATATAATATAGTTTCCCTATTTTTCTCTTTTGATTAAGTTTAGCTTTAACTTTGTCTGAAACATGATTACTATCCCTGCTTTTTTTCCTAATAAATTCTACTCCTGATCTTTATTTTATGTTTGTGTGTATCTCTTATTTCCTATCCTTCCTGACTTCTCTACTTTACTTCTACCTGCTACCTTGCCCTCTTATTACTTAACCTGTCCCATCTCTGAAGATCTCTCCTTTATCCTCTTTTCCCTACTTACCCCCTTAGCCTTTAATTTCTTTCTGAATTTAGAAGACTTTCATGGTTTTCTACATATATATGTATTGTTCCTGCTTTAACTCATTCCCACTTTAACTCATTCCTGATAAGAGTAGGGTTCCAGAACTACCAGCTCTCCTTTCCCATCTAATTCTTCTGTTTCAGTTCTTCTCGCACCTCATTTGTATAATATAATTAATCTTTTTAGCTTTGCCCGGACAATTTACTTTTTAGTATCACATCATACTCAGCTCTACCCCAATCTTTCTTTCAAACTACCCAATTACTATTAACAATCTTAGACATACAATTTACATTTCCTCATATAAAAAAGTAAACTGTCTTCATTGAGTCTCTTACAATTAATCTTTGATGTTTACCTTATATTTCTCTTAGATCTTACATCTAAAAATTTCTATTAATTTCAGGTCTTTTTGCAACAAAATCCTGAAAGTCTGGCAATTCATCGAATGTCCATTTTGTTGCTGTTGTTGTTGTTTGAGATTATGCTTAACTTTGCTGGGTGTGATATTTTTGGCCACAACCCCTGTTCTTTTGCTCTTTGATATATAGTGTCCCAACACCTTCAGTCTTTTAGTGTTACCACTGTTAGGTCTTGTGTGATTCTAATTGTGGCTTTGCCATATTTGAATTGTTTTTTCTTTGTTGTTTGTAATATTTTATCCTTAAGGGGTTTCAGAATCTATCTATGATATTCCTGCAGGTTTTTCTCATAGGATCTCTTTCAGGTGGTGATTGGTTCATTTTTTTTTTCTATTTCTACTTTCCTCTCTTGTTCTAACACTTCAGGACAATTTTCTTTAATTATTTCTTGTATTATTATATATTGCATTGTTTTGTAGAGCATATTGATATTGTAAGATTCTTTTTTATCATAGCTGTCAGGTAGGCAGATTATTCTTATGTTTTCTCTTCTTGATCTATTCTACAGATCAGTTGTTTTTCTTATGAGATGTTTCAATTTCTCTTCTATTTTTTCATTCTTTATGTTTTGTTTTGTTTTGTTATTTCTTGGTCTCTTATAACTTTGCTGGTTTCTCCTTGCCCAATTCTAATTTTCAAGGAGTCATTTTCTTCCTTTATATTCTGGATCTTCTTTTCTAGTTGGTTGACTTTCTTTTCACAATCTTCTTGTTTTTCTTGGATTATTCTCATTTAAAAATTTTCCTTAATCTCTCTCATTTGATTTTTAACATCTTTTTAATGTTCTTCTGTGAATTCTTTTTGAGCAGGTGACCATTTGACATTACTCTTTGGGGTGGGAGAGGCTTTTTTTGTTTCAGTATCCTCCTCTGAAGATGAACCCTGGTCTTCTCTATTCCCTCAGTAACTTTCTATGGTTGGGATCTTTCTCCTTTGCCTGCTCATTAAAAAAAAATTATAACAGTTTATTATTGTAATTATCTCTAGTCCTGGAGTATGGGGGATGGTTTCTCTGGCCTCAGATCCTTCTTCAGTTCTCCCCTCTGGCTTGGAACTGAAACCAGGAACTCCACTCTCCTCGAAGTGCCTATAAGTGCCACCAACTAGTGGCTAACTGTTCTACTGCTTCTGCACTCACTGGGCATGTGCTGGTTCATTCTCATCCAGGGCCGAGTCTTGGCATCACAGCTAGGTCTGGTATCCCTTGTCCCTTATTAGCAAAAGTTTCCTCAATCTTAGCCCATTCAGATGCCTGACTTTCCACATTATCAGGGAGGTGAAAGTTCCTGCAGCTGGGGCCAAGGCTACCTCCCAACCCAGCTAGCCTTAGGGCTTGCCATTTTCTGTTTCAATAGAACTAACCTGAGAGTGTTTACACTTCACAAGGACCAAACCTCAGTCCTGGGATTTTTCTTCAGATATTCTCTGGTTGACCCAGGAGGATCACTGTTCTGCCCCAACTCTTGTTTATTTTTATCACTCTATGTTTTCCTTGAGGCACTATTTTCTCTTACTTCTGGAGGAAATCTGGAAAGTTTCAAATTTTCTGACCTACTCCACTGGCTTCTCAGAATCCTCTTTGATTCATAGCATTTAAGGAGTCATCTCTACAGGGACAATTATTCTGGCTTAACCATACTGTGTCACCTGAAAATAAAGAAAATAACTATGCAGAACAGGCTGGCACTGAAAACATTCACATTTTGGGACATCTAGTCAGAGCTGGAACCTTTCCTAAGAATGTTAGCTTCTATTAGTTGTCAACAAAAGGTAAATAAATGAGTTAAGACATTGGGTAGACAGTTGAAAAAGAGCTGGTTTTTTTTTTCCTTCAGTCATTTGCAATTTCTTGGGTTGTACTGCTATCATGGAATTGTGATGATTAAAAAAGTTCTGAGAGACATAGTTTCTGGGTAATTTAATAATTTTATTAATAAGGCCAGGATGTTTATTAATAGAAGGGTGGTTATTTGGCCATCTCTCTTAGACTGAAGACCTCTCATGGCAGTGGATTCACAGATTATATGGCTTTCAAAGAGTAGGTGCTCCTCAGGGGTGGTAATAACTCTGAATGGTTAACAATTAATGAGAAAATGAATATTACAATGACAGAGTGGGCTATATTACAGTGAGGGTCTTGGTATACCTGGCTTGGATCACCCAAATCTTCATCAGAGAGACTTACCAATTTCCATATCTCCAATTGTCATACCTGACAAAACAGAGAATAAACACTTCCCCATACCTGTCTGAGCAAACACAATGAGCAGGAATGCACTCAGCCCAAACTTAGAATTGTTTTTACTGTCTGATTACATCTTGGTCTGGGTAAATCTCTGCCTGAGATTTCCCACACTGGTTGGTTCTTCTGGATGAGGAAGTAGAAAAGGGAAAAAACTTTGGTTCTAATATGACAATTAAATTATTACCAAATACAAGAGAGAAATAATCATTTCTCACAGAATGAGCTCCAGAGGCAGGCTACCAAAGCCTACATCTCCAATAGCTACCTGGGAGCAGGGGTCCAGCAACTTTGTCAAAGAAATACATGGCATCCCTAAGCTTCAAATTGGCAATGCATCCCTTTTCAAGGCTTTGTCTGGACATTTGTTGACTAGAAAATTAAAGCAAAGTTTCTAGAAGAGGTGGCCAGAAGATAGTACATGGCAGCAAGGTGGCAAAGTGGATAGAGGGCCAGGTCTAGAGTCAGGAAGATGAGTTCAAATCTGACCTCAGACATTTGCTAACTGTGTGACCCCGGGCAAGTCACTTAGCCCTATTTGTCTCAGTTTTCTTATCTGTAAAATGAGCTGGAGAAGGAAATGGCAAACCTCTCTAATATCCTTGGCAAGAAAACCCCAAATGGAGTCATGAAGAGCTGGATATGACTGAAACAACTGAATGACAACAAAGAAGACAGGACATTTAAAAATGGAATAAGATATTCAAAGGAAAGTCTTAATTTTTTACCTATGACTAATTCTAACATGTACTAGCAATCACAGCAAAATACAGCTGAGAATTTCTGGTTTATCACCTCAGAGATGTCTATGCTTTCCACTTTTTAGTACTAAATTAGTAGCAAAATGTAAAAAAGATAAAAAAGTATTTTTTCTTTAGCAAACCACTATTTTTAAAAATTCATTTTTAGGTTCTGGGTAGTAAAAAGTTTTTTTCTTTCTTGGAATTGTTAAGTATTGCATATTTCTACTGGACAAGTCTTCAAAAACAAGTTGTACATAAACAGGCTGCTGTGCGTGGGAGCTGAGGATCCAGAGAGCTTGGTTTGAATTAGTGCCTTGCAATTATTATGTTAACTCCTCAGTGTCTTTCAGGTCTGAATCTTCCAGAATGTGATTCTGACCTCTTGAAAGATCTTTCTGAACAGCATCTATTACAAGAACAAGGAAGAAGTTGTTTTTGGCAATGAGAATTACTGCAGAGGCATCTTGAAGTAGATGTGCTATCTTCGTTTTGGAGGATCCTCCAGAGTTTTGGGGTTGCAGAGTAAAATTGCTTCTTTACAGCTTTGCAGCTATTATTTTCTTCATTATGTTTTTCTAGAAAATGGTGTAAGGTGCAAAAATTCTCAGTTATTTGTCGTATTTGTACTTCTTGAAAGACAAGTTTAAAAACATTCTCATAGCTGAAATTAGCTTTAGTAGGGGAAGGAGCAGCAGTTTTCCTCACGCTGGGTAAACTATCAGGCTGCAGGCAACCGGGAAAGGTTGGGGCATATCCATGGAAGTATAGATCGCTTTCGCGTTCATTCACTGTGCTGCTTACCTGCTTCAGAATTTCCAGGGTGCTGAAAACGTGGGTCTTGTTGGAAGCCTCGCTGAAGCCTTCAAAGTCACCTTAGGAGCTATTGCATTTTATGGAAGCCAAGCAGCTCCTGTCAGAAATGCTCGGTTCCCATTCAGTTGCATTTCTTGCTTTGCTTTTCAGGCATAGCAGAACGGAGTGGTCTATTTTCACCGCTGCCACATCACAACCCCTGCTCCCAGGTACATAATTGCCGCAGTTCCCTTGCGGGGGGAGGGGTAGATTTCCTGGCAGAAGCCCCTTTTACCACTTCCACCTGGTTTCTGAGAGAGGTCCCACTGGCAATCTACCGTCCTCCACGTTTTCTTGCCTTGAGGTGCTGCTCCTGCATTTTTAGCAAGGAAATCTTGGGGGAAAACTAAAAAAAAAACAAACAGACCAACAACTCTGATACCAAAGAGCAGTTAGAGGTGCCCATCCTGAGGGGCCATTCACTTCTTCCTTCGCCTGAAAGGAAGGAGGCGGTGACAACAGGGTTCGGTGGGTACCCACTTCGGGGATCCCGGCCTTTCCATTCAGGGACCTGCCCAGGGTCACTCTTGCAGTCTGGTCCCAAAGAAAACACATTCAGAATTAGACCGGGGAGACACAGCGACATTGGAGGGCACAAAAGGGGGAGATGGGACGATGGGGGTGCTGGGCCGGGAAGAAGGTAACCCTGGCATGGGGGAGAGGGAAGAGAGGAGGAGGAAGAGCATGAAACTTTCTTCTTGTTTATCCTTGGCAATATTATATATTTTTTCTTGATACCACCTTATTTTCTAGGTATTTGTAATGCAGATGGCATAAATTGGCATAAAACTTGTAAGAGCTATTAATAACTCACTCTTCTCCCATGTAGCTCCAGACAGAACCAATAGGTCTTGGAAAAGGGGAGAGAGAGATGAGTCAAGTGACAAAAAAGAGAAAGCAGCTTTCTATTGTTAATGTTCCTTGATTTGAACTTAACTTTTGCCTTATAAAGGAATAAGACTTCCCAAATGGCCTTTGGATCTGTCAAGGAAATCAGAATGGGAAAGGTGCAATGTCTCAGCTTTTGGGATGTGCTGAGGAATAGACTAGAGGCTCCTGGTAAGAACAGAAATAATTACCCGTCCATACAGATCATCAATCTAGAACTAGAAGGGACCCCTGAGGTCATCTAGTCCAACCCCCTTAATTTTACATATGAAGTAACTGAGGCCCAGGAAAGTTAAGTGACTTGGCTAAGGACAGAAGATAGCAAGTGTCAGAGGCAAGATTTGAACCTAGGTCTTTTGACTCTAGGGTGACTTCTATTATATCATGATGTGAACTGATTGGATTGTAAGTAGTGGGAAGGACTTAAAATGTATGAGCCTTTTATGCACTCTTTCCGTCTTCTCTCCCATTCTGCCTTCCTTGTGGGTAGAGAGGCAGGGAGCAGTTGTGTTCTTCCTCTTTTCTGGTAGAGGTTGATTGAAAGCAGCAGAGCAATTCTGTCCTTCTCTCTGATAGGCAGAGAGCCAAACAGCGGCCCAAGATCCTCCATTCCTGCCTCTCCCTTCCCCCTAACTTCTGCCCCATATTTCTACCTTGATCTCTTTCCTGCCTGGTTTGGAGCTGGAGAGCCATAGGGACTGATATTAAGATAGGACTACCAGGGGGCAGAAGAGAGAGAGGCAAATTCCATCCTATTGGAAGTAGGGTAGCCTTTCAGCAGGGGTGTGCTGGAGCCAGCTCAGAGTAGCTCAGGAGCTGTTCACTGTTGAATCTTCAGTGTGAGCATTTATACTCCAGAAATTGGCAAATGCTACAAATCAGGGCTTTAGTTACTGTTTTGTAACTTAAGAAAGTAAAGAAGAAAATGTTAATAATGTAATTTAAATTTTTTTGTTTTGGCTAGGCAATGGGGTTAATGTCACACAGCTAGTGAGTGTTATGTGTCTGAGGCCAGATTTGAACTCAGGTCCTCCTGAATCCAGGACCAGTGCTCTATTCACTGTGTCACCTAGCTGCCCCAATGTCATTTAAATTTAAAAATGTGTCATGAATACATTCCTCCCTCCCCCACCACCACTTATTCACTTATCCATTTACCAGCATACCCCTGCTTTAGGGTTTCTGTTAAAAAGTTTTACCCCTTCTCCATTTGGAATCATGCTAGATATATACCCCAACAACATCATTGACAAAAAGAAAGGCCCCCTATGTACTGAAATATTTATAGCAACATTTATTATGGTAGCAAAAAACTAGCAACAAAAGCAGATGCCCATCAGTTGGGGAATGGTTAATTTAAACTAATTGTGGTACATGAATTGATGGAATGTTAATGTGCTATCAAAAATGAAAACTGTGATGAATATAGGGAAGCATGGAAACATGAACTGATGCAACATCGAGTAAAAAGAGCTAAGAAAGAAATATACACAATGACAAGTATAAATGAAAGTAAACACAAAATAATTGAAGATAAATATGCAAAATTACAAAGAACAAGCTTCTCCCCAAGGAAGAGATATGAGAAGACAATTCCTTTTTGCAGAGGCTAGGGTTTGGCTCCAAAGTGTAGGACACTGAAATATCATCAGATTTTTTTCAATATGTTCAATACATATTTTTTCAATATATTTCAAATATTTTTCAATATATTTGATATGTTTTCAACAACATATTGAATTTTGAATATTTCAGCACTTGATGTATTTAATATATTGATATTTTCTAATACCAATTTAGATAGTTGAAAATATTCAAAAATTGAAAACATATTCAATATATCAAACACATTGAATATGTTGGATATATTCAGTTTTTAATATTCAATATATTTTAATAATATATTGATATTTGATAGTTCAATATCCAATATATGTTCAATATATTGATATTTTAAAATATTAATGTCAATAATTGAAAATATTCCATCTATTCAATTTTTCTATATTCAATATATTGATCAGTTTTGCTCATTTTCTTTCCCTTTTAAAAAAGTCTTGTATAGGAGATGACTCTTTGGGAGGAATGGAGGGAACTTTAGGCTACAGAAAGCCAAAAGTTACCAATGAGAATTCATTTTAAAAAGAATTCTGCTCCCAATTTGCAGATTTTCATTGAATTAAATAGGAAGGGTTTCATCACAAGAAGGTGATGATTTTCAGCTCTGGAGGCAGCATTATGATGAAGAAAAATAGTACTGAATTTGAAGTGATTAGACATGAGTTTGTATTGCAGGTTGGCCTCTTACTACCTGATGACGTTGGGCAAATCACTT
The DNA here is from genome assembly GCF_900497805.2 of Vombatus ursinus. Classification (NCBI taxonomy): domain Eukaryota; kingdom Metazoa; phylum Chordata; class Mammalia; order Diprotodontia; family Vombatidae; genus Vombatus; species Vombatus ursinus. The sequence goes on from NW_020954751.1 coordinate 17,360, forward strand.
GATAGGAAGTCCACATGCTTAAAAGACCTTGGATCCCTCTTTCTAACTGTGAAGCAAATGTGTCTACTTATTCAATGGGACACCACCAGCCTAGCATCCTCTTATATATTTCTTAAAGAATCTGAGATTTTCTAGTTGGGAAAGATGCTTTGTCAGAAATACTTCACAAATCTCTTCCCAGAGCAGTGCCCTTAGCAAATCTGATTGAGGATGTGAACAGAGTTGTAGAAGGTTTGCAATGGCTCAAGGTGACAAAATATGGGAGTAATCACTATATGAAAGACTACAGGAAGATGGACACACTAATGCACTTTTGTTGGAGCTATAAATTGACCGAATCATTCTAGAAGGCAATTTAGAGTGATGGTTAAAAGAATCATTAACACGTCTACACTTTTTGAACTCAGAGATCCAGCTGTTAGGCCTATACTCCAAAGAGGTTAAGGATAGTATGAAAGGCCCCATATAGACTGAAATTTTCATGGCAATACTTTTTGTGCCAGCCAAGAACTAGATGCTCATGAATAAGGGAATCGTTAAACACCTTGTAGTTGTGTGGTTTATCCTTCATTCTCGAAGAGGACCATGGCATCAGGGAGATGATGACATGACTTGCCATTGACTTTGATTCGAATGAGGGAAGGCTGTACAAAGTCACCAGACTCACTTTCTCCTCCAGAGCCATGTGGTTCTAATGGCCAGATAGATCAGGATGACTGGAGATGGCCCAGGATGCAGTGGGAGACCTTAACCCTTTTAAGCTAAGATCTTTTCAGGTCCCCACCTTTTTAAGAAGTGAGTCAAGGTGTGGCCCCTTTAATCAAATCAATCTCTCTGATGTCATAACCTTGTAGTATGTGAATACAGTGGAACATTACTGGACTATAAGATAGATGACCATGAAGAATTCGGAGAAGAATTAGAAGAGTCATATGAACTGAAGCACAGTAAACAGAACTGGCCAGTTAGTCAATCAGTAAACATTTATTAAGTGCCTATATGTGTCAGGCACTGTGCTAATTGTTGGAGATGTAAATACAAATTTAAAAAAATGGTCCCTGCTCTCAATGAGCTTACCATCTAATGGGGGAAGATAACACACAAAGGATGTAACTGGTGGAAATGGAGAAATTAGGAAAAATACATAATGACTGTCACAATGTAAATAGAAAGAACAAAATAAGTCAAAACTAAACTCTCTATAAATATAATGACCAAGCTTAGCCCTAGGGAGAGATGGGAAAATGAAACCTCCCTACCTTCTTTGCATAGGTGGAGTACTATGAGTGTGGAAAGTTGCCCTCATTTGATGTATGACTTAGTTTTGCTGAACTGTTTCCTACCCCTACTCCTCTGCACCCCATCCCCACCATTTCTTTTCTAGTCTTTGTTACAAGGAATGGATTGATGGGCAAGGGATAAAGTAAGTATACATTTATAAATGGTTATATAAAAACAAAAAAAATCAATAAAAACAGGGAAAAAAGATTGGTGTCCTTAACAAAAAGGAGGCCCTCAAGAGCTTCAGTATCTTTCTAAGGTCACAAAGAGTCCACAGCAAAGTTTATATTCAAACCCAGGCTCCCTAATACCAAATCCCATGTGCTAACCCTCCTACTACAATTATTTCTCTTAAGGGAGATTATAGGATCAAAAAATTTAGACCATGGAAGGAACTTAGAGGTCATCTAGTACAACCCCGTTTTTTATTAAAGATGAGGAAACTGAGACCCCAGGGAGGTTAAGCTCAAGATCACACAGGCATAAATGATAAAACTCAGGTTCTCTGACTCCAAATCCAGTACTCATTCCTCTGTACCATGTTGCTCCTCTTGAGGGCAACCTTCCAAATGTGATCTGTTATTCTTTAAAGGTCAGCTTCTTTCTCTGTTAAATGAATGTCTCAGATAGCTCAACCTTTCTACAATTCTATTGAAAAACCCTTACTTCTACCTGAAAAGGCAAGCTGAAGTAGAATATAATTTAGTTTTATGAAATCATTAAGGATATGAATTAGGTGAACTGGGAATTACTAAATTCCATTACACTTATACTAAAGGACCACCTTGAAGCTTGTAAGAAACTGTAGGACACACAAAAGGAAGAACTGCTTTACATAGTAGGAGATGCTATAGATGAAAGAGTCCTTCAAAAGTCTAAGAAAGGCATAGGTATATCCATGGGTTATTGAACTGAAGATTACTTCAGCATTCAGCCATAATTTTCATTGGTATGGAAACTCCTTATTTCTTCTTGCATCCTTTCTTATTCTATGAAATACTTATCCTATAAATATGTTGTAAGTGCTTTGACCAATAAACCAGGGGACTTATTGCCTCTGCTTTTTAAATAACCACATAGTAAACACTCAGGCTATCTGTAATCTGTCCTTTTTGCTACATGACCCACTCTCTCTTTTCGCTTATACATCTCATTTTTCTGCAACAACACATGCTGATTATTTGATCCCA
>NW_020954751.1:19840-100208 GCF_900497805.2 Vombatus ursinus
AATTAACACAGTAGTTTAATGTTGAATAAACCCCCAAATCCCAGCAAGAACTCACTATTCTACAAAAACTAGTGGGAAAACTGAAAAGCAGTCTGGCAGAAACTAAATAGAGGTCAATATCTCTCACCATATACCAAGATATGCTCTAAGTGGGCATATGACCTATACATAAAGGGTATCATTACAAACAAATTAAAGGAATAAGGAAGAAATTACCTTTCAGATAAATGGATTGGAAAAGAGTTCACGACCAAAAAAAGGACAGAGGGGAATCATAGCACATAAAACAGACACTTTAATAATATAAAATTAAAACATTTTTGCACAAACCAAACCAAACCAAACCAAACCAATGGAGTTAAAATTATAAGGGACATGAATTGTTGGGAAAGTTCTTTGCAGCAAGGGTCTCTGATAAAGGTCTCATTCAAGATACTTGGGAAATGGATTCAAATTTATAAAAAGAATAAAAACAGTTCTCAATTGAAAAAGAGTGAAAGGAAATGAATAAGCAATTTTCTGAGGAAGAAACCCAACCTATCAATAGCCATAGTAAAACAAGATGCTCCAAATCACTAATAATTAGAGAACTGCAAGCTAAAACAACTCTGAAATTCTACCTCACAGCCATCAGATTGGCAAAGATGTCAAAAAGCTAGAAAAGGAGAAATGTTGGAGGGGGTCATGGGTAAACATTTATGTCAGCATCTGTGGAGCTGTGAATGGGTTCAGCCATCCCACAAAGTAATTTGGAACCATGCCCCACCCCCAAATGACTAAATCGTGCATATCCTTTGACCCAGTGATACCACTACTAGGGCTATACACCAAAGAGATCAAAGAAAGAAGAATAAGACGCATATGTACAAACATCTATAACAGCTCATTTTTGTGGTTGCAAAGAATTGAAAACTGAAGGGGTACCCATCGATTGGCAAATGGCTGAACAAGTTATGGTATGTATATGTGATGGAATGCTATAGTGCAGTAAGAAAGACGAAGGGGATGCTTTTAGAAAAAAATTGGGAAGATTTGTATAAACAGATGCAGAGTGAAATATATATACACACAAACACACAGACATACAGATAAACCTAGGCACTTTAAATATATGTGTGTGTATATATATATATACATATACTTTAAAACTGGAAAAGACTAAAAAGAAGTAGACAGATTCAGAACAATTTATGCTATAATATTAATATAGCAAAAATGAACAATTCTGAAGGACTTAATGACTCTTATCAACTAAATGACCAACCATGATCTTTCTCACTCCCTACATGAGTGAGGGTGAGTGAAAAGCAAAATAAATGTTTGATAATTTTTTTAAAAAAATGAAGAGACTGAAAAGGAGAGCAATTATAAAACTTTGTTTAGTCATAAGCAAAAGATCCAATAACGTGTTTGCTAGGGTATCAACTTAAACAGATGGTTTGTAGATTCCACTTCAACAAAGCTCCATCTCATTCCCTAACACTTGTTCTAATCTAAACCTCTTTTGCTATAATAAAACTTCATTCTAAACTTTAAACTTATTTCCATTCTTGGAAAATGTTTTTGAGGCCAGTGAATGAATATAAATTATTTGTGAACTGCCCCCAAATTTACCTCACCATTACTTTCCCAAGAACACCTCCTTGTAGATTAGGTGGTATATTTGCATTGGGAACAATTTTTGTTTTTTTATTTTTCTTCTTTTTTCCCCCTCTATAAGGAACCATCTGTCACATAATTGCAGGATACAGGGGCAAAATCGTTCTCCCCTTAATCACTCGAACATGATTCTGGGCTGAGTGTTCAATCAGGCAGTGAAATAATTCACTCAAGGAAATAGCAACACATCAGTAAGGACATTTGAAGAGAAGAAACGACATAGAAGGAAAATAAATAACACAAACTGACAGAAAAAAAATCCATAAATAATTTAGCACAGCAGTTCAGACTTGGAGACTAAAGGAATTGTGTGGGACCCACCAATCTCATGAATCACAAGAATGTGGATGAAATGTGGTGGCTGAAGCCCATTGTGGCCCCTAGGTTAGCTAGAAATGTTTCTTGTGATTTAGGAGAGAACAGTTGGCAGAAAATAGATGTTCTACTGGAATTACACAATGCAGGAAAACTCACTGAAAGGTGTAGATATAGATCTACAATAGGGAAAAAAAGACATTGATTTCTTTTTCTTGCCTCCTGGGCCAAACCTTCGTTATACTACATCCTTTACCTTCCCTCCCCGCCTCTAAAGTTAGCACAGAGAAGATAAATCATAACTGATATTTAACGTGTGATTGACTACTGTCTATAATGATAGCAATTATGAAGTCAATTAATCAAAATAAGAGTAGAATACTAGTTAACCATAATTCTGACAAAGCATGGAGATTCTGCTTAACTAGAGGTTAACTGTTTATGTCTATGATTGCAAACTTGCAACAAAGTGAAAATAATTATTGGTGGCAATATCTTGGAAAAATACAAAAATTAAGGATATGCCTCATGAAACTAGATCTCTCAGATGACTAAATGAGACTCAGCACTCTCTTTTCTCCGTTTCACCTTTACCCAGCAAAAGTTAGTGTTGGTTGAAGCTGAGTGAAAGATGTTTTTGGTAATACTATGCTTGCAACTCCAAGGTAGGGGATATTAATCAATAAAACAATCAATTGAGAAGCATTTATTAAACATTTACTATGTGCTTGTCTCTCTGTAAGAGCTGGGGATACAAAGAAAGGCAAAAATAATGCCTCTCTAAATAAATAAATGAATGAATGAATGAATGAATGAATGAATAAAAGAAAGAAAGAAAGATAATGCCCTGCCACCTCCTAATGAAGGAGATTTGTATTTGGTCATGTAGACAAGGTAGGTACATGGAAGACAGACACAGATACAAAACTACATATGGTTCCCTCCTCTGAGGGAGGAAGTGGTTTCAAGGAACATGACCCTTTGCACCAGAGAAGAATGTACTCTATATACTCAAGAAAGTACTTTCAGGCCATAAAGCAGCAGTAGCTGTGAGTATTCTGCACATATACCTCAGAGTATCAGAGGTAGGATCTGAACCCAAGTCTTTTGACTATAGTATCAGTGAATTAGGAATTCAGGGAAGGGAATAAACTTTTATATAGCACCCACTATGTGTCAGGCACACTCCAAAAGCACTTTATAAATATTATCTCATTTGATCCTCACAAGAACCCTTCAAAGTGAGGCAGCAGAGGTTAAAGTGACTTGCCCAGGGTCATATAGCTACCTAGTGTCTGAAGTTGGATTTGAACTCAGGCCTTCCTGACTTCATGCTTTATCCATTGCACTACCTGGTCTCAGCTTCAGTTCCTATCTCCTATAGTTGTTAGTATATCACTTATTAAGCTTTTGACCATGCCGGTAACCTAAGGGACTTTCTTTTGGCTTTTGCTGATGTTATTTATTCATTCATAAGCTAGATAGTCTGTTGTCTCACCTCGGGCTGCCAAATGACTTTCTCCAGCTGCTTAGCATCCTTCTAATACTAAGTCTCCATGGTTTTACATTAGCATTTTCATGAGATCGCTGGGTTGACATCTGAGTGGAAAGCTAATATCTCTATTGAGAAGTATTATGTAGATAAATCATTGTACTGTGAACTAAACAGCTGTGTCTGCATTCACTACTTGAACTGATGCCTCCCAACTTTGTTTTCTCCTGCAGTCCCTAAACCAGGAAGTCACCATCTCCAAATAGCAATCATGTTGACTTAGCATTTTGTGACCAGAAAGCAAATAAATTACTCATCTGTACAATGGGAATAATCATAGCATTTACCTCCCAGGATTGTTGTGAGGACCAAATGAGATAATATTTATAAAGTATTCTGCAAATCTTAAAGTGCTACATATAGATGTTAGCTTCATTATTATTATTATCTATTTTCTAACCCTCTTTACAAAGAGAAATGATGCTTGTGAAATTCCACGTAGCTCAAGTTGTTCTGGGTTTTCCTGTTAGAATAGTTCTCCCTAAAGATAAGGATGCTGCATTTGTGGGGGTACAGTGGAGGCAGAAAGGACCTAGACATGCTGAACCTGGAATCACCATCCCTGATTTCAAATCTTGGTTGTATCACTTATTACCTTGAGCAAGTTACTTAACATCTCTGGGCCTTAGTTCTTTCATCTGTAAAATAAGAGGGTTAAATTAGCTGACTTCAAATCTGGCCTCAGACACTTAGTAGCTGTGTGACCCTGGGCAAGTCATTTAACCTTGTTTGCCTCAGTTTCCTTATCTGTAAAATAAGCTGGAAAAGGAAATGGCAAATTACTCCAACATCTCTGCCAAGAAAGAGTTGGACACAACTGAACAACAACAACACCTCTCAGAGTTGTCATGAGGATGAAAGGAGATAATTATAAAGTGCTTTGCAAATGTTAAGGTGATACATAAATGCCAGCTATTACAGAAATGCAGACTATTTTAAGTTTATTACCTGCTAGGTAGAGTTTGACTTTATTTTATTTGTCCAAAAATGCTCCCTTACAAGCTTCAAAGGAGCCGATGGAATTGGCAAGTTTTTATTCACTTCACCTACAAATTGCATCATGTTATAGAACCTGACTATATGAAATCTCTGCTTTATTTTTTTACATGTAGAAGAGAACATTTGCTCCCTTAAGATGGAAATTCACAGGATGTTAGTGCTCTAAGAGTCTTTAGAAAGAAGCTAGTCCAACTGTCTCCTTTTATGGAGGAGGGAATGAGCCTCTGGAAATGAACAGACTTGCTGACCTCTCTCAGGAGGGGCAGCTGTGGGGTAGTAGCTCAAGTTCCAGATGTGGAGAGCCTGGATTTGGTTCCCAGCTCCGCTGGTCGTTGCTGGTGTGGCCTTAGGAAGGTGCTCAACCTGTCTGACTGGGCCTTGCTTTTGTAAAGGGCAAGGCGATCTCTGCCCGTGTTCCCGACCAGCTTTGTTAAGAGTACTGCTCTGGAAAGGGATAGGTGGGGGGAGGGGGATCCAACCAATATCCCCTTCTCAGCCAGCAATTCACAGACTCTCCAAGCAGCATATAGTAAGATTCTCAGCTGATCGAGCCCTACTGACTAACCCAGCAATTTTGCTAATAGGGAATTCTCAGCATACGAAATATTGAAAGAGAAGAAAAGCAGGAATGAGCTGGGAAATAAGCATTAAGTGGTCCTGCTATGTGCCAGGTGCTGTACTAAGCACTTTTTACCTCATTTGATCTTCACAACAACCCTGGGAGGTAGGTGCTATTATTATTCCCATTGTACAATTAGAGAAACTGAGGCAAACATAGGTTAAGTGACTTGCCTAGGGTTGCACAGCTAGCAAATATCTGAGGCTGGATTTGAACTTAAGTCTTCTTGACTCTATGCTCAGTGCTCTATCTGCTGTGCCACTCACCTCCTCTGTATGTGGAAAGAGAAGAGGAGATGGGAGGGGAAGAAGGAAGAGGAGGAAGGAACAAAGGAAGAGAAGGGGAAAAAAGAGAAAGGGAGATAACATTAATAAGTATCTGCAGAGAACTGAATGGTGAAATGGTGTTTCAGAAAGTGGACATTGTTAAATTATATTTCATTGATCATAATACTTTTTTAATTTTAGAGGATTTATTGTATAACATTAGGGGCTATAACACAATAATATGGGCAACTACTATTAGGAAAAGAAGTATCTGTAGTTTATTGAATAAATAATTTTAATGAACTAGGGCAGGGGTTTGAGCCAGATGACTAAGAAAAAAGATTAATTTTTTTTAATAGAAAGAAAATGTACAAATATAATCATTTATTACTCTGGAAACTGAGATGTTAAGATTTAACGTGGTGATAGTTTTAGTAGCAAGTTGAAAGGTTATGAGTGAGTGTCAGTTACCTATACCTTGCTACATTATAATCCTTTGAGCTTATTATTTTAAGTTAACTTTTAATATGAAGTCTTCAACAAATACAAACATTCCAAAATACAAAGAGAGGATCCCCTATGGATTCATGACCTTCTATGTTCAACTCTTTTTTCACAGTGAAAAGACTTGAGTTCAAAATCTGCCTCTTGACCCATAATAACTGTAACCTTGGGCAGGTCACTTAACCTCCATGAGTCCTGTTTTCCCTATCTGAAAAATAAGGGGGTTGGGCTAGATGACTTCTCAGTCATCTTAGATCTATGAATGATCTTAGTGACTTAGGTTTAGTTATTTTAGTCATTCTAGATCTATGATTCTATATCTAGTTTCAAAGGAATATCTCGGTATCCAGAGATGCACAGACTCTTATAACTGAAGGGGACCAGTGAGATCATCTAGTCCTACCCCTATCTAAATCACGCATTCTGTCTGATAAGTAGTTATCCAGCCTCTACATGAAGATCTCCAGTGTCAGGTCACTTGCCCTGTGAGGCAACCCGTTCCATTTTTCCATAGCTCTGATTGCTAGAATGAGCCGAAGATGGCTTCCTTGTGACTTCTGCTCTATGCACATGTACATATGTATTTTTATCTTTATATTAATGACAAATCATTTGTATTATTCTAAATGCTTTAATTACCTTATACCTTAAAATTCATTTGCCACTTTCCTCCTACTCACCTAGTCTTGTGAGATCTTTCTGTGATCTATTTCTGTCAATGTCATATTTTTACTACTTAAAGAAAGAGAAAAAGTAATTACTTAATTAATTTTAATGTAACACAGAGTTCAAATAATCCTTCAGATTAATTACTTACTAGCAACTTTCTAGGTGGAATTGAATGGGGTTGTCATTTGTAATGAACAAAATTGTATTATTCAATCCTCTTAATTCTATGACTCCATGAAGATTGGAAGTGGGAGAAAGAGATTGGGAAAGGAAAAAGGTCAGTTTGTTAGAGAAAGAAGGATTTGTAGCACTTTTTGATTTCATATTCTTAAATCCTAAACTTGAATCTTCTGGAAATACCGTGGCCTTTTCTGTTTGTGTTTAAGATGAACTCATGATGGGAACCCAAGAGGCCACCAAACCTTCTCTGTGCACCATTACTGACTTATGAGTCCAGCAGGATTTCCTCATTTCTGGAACTTGGGTTACAATTTGATCACTACAGAAAGAAAGGAAATAAAAGATTCTTCTTCATAAACTGGATACTTTCCCCAATAGTAAAAGTTTATTGCCACTGAATTTATTTACCAAACCATCAGAAATGGCATTTTCATCTTCTGCACAGATGTGAATAGTCTTGCTAGTTCAAGTGACTTTAGTAACTGCTAATTCTCTGGGGTGATCTATGACATTTCCCCTGCAGTGTTCTATTCCCGTTGAGCCAGCTCAATTGGAAGATTTCTGTATTCTTTTCTGGCTCCATCTTTCTGTTTCTTTCGAACTTTTTTTTTCTAAACAGACAACAAAGTAGGACAGAGAAAACTTCAGTATAGCCACTAAACTAGGTGCCAGTCAGTCAGTCAATTAGCATTTTATTAAGTATCTACTATGTGCCAAGTACTATGCTGAGTGCTGTCACAAAGCAGCACTTTTCAAAATGTGGTCCAGAATCCCGTGGGTCCTGAGACTCTTTCAAGGGTCTGCAAGGTCAAAACTATTTTCATAATAATACTAAGATGTTTCAATTTCAAATAGTAAATATCAGTAGTCATTCACATAAACAAAAGCTCTCTGGGTGGAGAGATCTTCCATTTTCAAGAGCATAGAGGAGTCCTGAGGAAAAAAAAGTTTGAAAACTGCTGCCATAGAGATTAGCTACAATGTAGGAATAATAATTGTAGAGAAAACAAAGAATTCACAAGAGATGCAATCTAAGAAAGGTGGCAATATTAAAACAAAGCATGGACAACAAGAAAGATGAACTGAAGATCCTAAACAAATGCAAAATAATACAAAAAGAGGCAATTTTGAACATATGATACCCATGCCTGAAATTTAACTCTGAAAAGTTGTATCTTATTCAAGAGAAACCAAATAAGTGAAATGGGTATGGGTGGGGTGTGGAGAAGCATTGCCTAGTAACAGGTTATTCTTATCAGAATAACCAGGAACCAGATGCGGATCCAAGTATGGCAGAAAATTTGGGCAATGATCAATAGAGGAAATTGTTTTGAAAACAAGAGCATCATTTTAAAAGGACACCAACAGAGATAGTATCAAAAGTTAAGTTTCATCAGAGTATGTCACAAACCACCCAGACAGAAAGAAATCAATGAAGAGTCTGAGAAAAAGATAATAAGCCTGGAATAAAGGGTCAATGTATACTAGTAGTGAAGGAGAGTTTGATTGTTGGGACATTTGTTGCAGCTCTCTCTGACAGAAGTAGAGCAGCTAACTAATGCTTTTTTGCCTTGCTTTAATAATAATTTCAATCTGTACAGCATGGAAGAAGAAACATGGAAAGTTTTTATTCTGACGAGATTAGAAGAAAGAATTGATTGCTGGGGTGAAGCTGATAGGACACTTAGGTGGGGACAACTGTTCTCTCAGAGTTTGTGATAGAAAAGGAGAAGAAAGATGGATGTAGTCTGATAGTCCTTCTAGATTTGGGAAGAACAGATTTCAAAGGGTTCAGAGAAAGAATAGCTAGGATCCTGTGGAAAATATTAAAGAGATAGGAAGCTCATGAAAAATGGGAAAATCTCTAGAATAAAATTCAGAGGACACAAAGAAAAACAATTTCAACAAGGAGGGAAAAAGGTAATTGTCTAAAGAGATGAAAGTGAATGCAAGCAACCTGGATTTTAAAAGGAGACTCATAGAAGATGAAAGTAAAGGCGTTAAAGGAGATGAATACAAAAGTAAGACACAGAGCATTAGTAGTGCTAAACCTTAGAATGTACTGAAGTTGATTAGGAGAACTAAGGACAACCAAAAGGATTTTTAAACTTAGCAAAAAGGGAAGGCTAAAAGTAGGTTTAGAACCCCTGTACAAAGTGAATTAAGCAATGATAACAACAACAACAATGAACATTTATTGCACTTCAAAAGTTTATCAAGTGACTTACATCTCTCTTTTGAATCTCATAATTACTCTGCCAGGTAGGTACTATGTTGATGATTATCTTCATTTTACAGATGAGAAATCTGATGTTGTAATCTGATATGCTGGTAAATGTTTAACAACTGGTTCTCCAAAAAACAATACCTATCACACATAACATTTTCTCTATCACTCTTTTAAATCTAGACAATCAGCAAAACAATATACCAAGCTTTGATTTGTAGTGTTTTCTGATTTCCAAAATGTAAATGCTCACATTGAAAATTTAACAACCAACTCTCATAATCTGATTAGGGCTGGCTCCAGCACACTCCTGAACTTGAGGCTGTTTCTTATTCATTCTTCATTCTTGAAGAGGACCAATGATATCAGGAGGGTGACGTCTAGACTTGCTCAGAGACATCAAGTGAATTGTCCAGGGGGAAGAGAAGGAATTCAAGTCTAGGTCTTTCTGAGTTTTATATTTATCCAATAAGGAGATGGAGAGATAGTAAAAAGACTTAATTCTTGTGTTCCTTCTGTTTTCTTTGCCAAGGAGAATGAGCTTTAAGTTGGTATGGATTGAACAGAAATGGCTAATAGCCAATGAAATCCAAGATAAGTAGGCAGATTATAAGAAAGCACTTAGCTTTCTTGTCAATGAGTTCAAGTCATCTCACTGCATCTCACTGAAAGACCTGACAGATGTTAGTGATTGTTGTCAATGATCTTTAGAAAATCTTGTACAAGGGGAGATATGTCACAGAATTAGAGAATGGTAAATGTCTTCACTTTAAAAAAAGAGGAAAGAGTCTGAAAATTGCAAGTTATGAAACTTGGCTTCAAAATTCCTTACAAAATAATAAAAATACTATTAAGAGGATTTAATGAACATCTGAAAAAAAGAAGCAGGGATTCCAAAGGAATGACATGTCACTTCTTCACCAAAAACTATGACAAGTTAAACTTATTTCCCTTTTTTTCGGGGCTCTTCGATTGGTAGAGTAAGGAAATGCTGTAAAAAGCTTACTTAATTTTAGAAAAGTGTTTGAGAAAAATCTCTCATATTATTCCCGCGAAGAAGATGGAGGGATATGGTACAGACTGTAGTATAATTAGTTGGATTACAAACTGGTTGAATGATTGGTCCTAAAGAGTAATATTAAATGTTCAGTGTCAACTCAGAAGGTCTCTAATAGAGTGCCTCAGGGGTCTGAACTTGGTCCTGTACTTTTTGATATTTTTGTTACTACTATTAACGGTATGCTTATGAAATTGGCAAATGATACAAAACTGGGAGGGATGAATCAGGATTTTAAAAGATCATGATGGGCCAGAACATTAGCTTGAATCTAATAGAAACTTTCATAGAGATAAATGTACAGTCAAAAATCATCTTTACAAGTATAAGACGGTACAAACATTGCTAAACAGCAGTTTGCCTGAACACAATCTGGGGGTTTTAGAGGACCACAAACTCAATCATGCATCAACAATTTAATAGAAAGGCAAAAACCCTAATGTTGTGTGCTTTACTCTGTGGAGAATGCAAAGAAGTATAATATGTTGTCCCTATCCCCAGTGTGTTTGCTCTTAAGAGCCAAGTATTATATGCTAGTGGCCTTCAGCCACATCAATTATTATATTGAATTCTCACTCTAGGTAAACAATTTTCCATCCAAAAGTGATTGAGGAATCTAGCACTGCTGAATATTTTTTTTTCCTGAAAATGCTAGCATAAGGGGGTTGTATTATTTAGTAAAGTGCTTTCTTGCATGTGAGTTCTTGCTTCCAGGGGCATCATAAGAATCATGACTCAAACATCCAACCATATTAATAGCTAGAATGCAGTAATCTGGTAAATGTAGACTGCTGGGGTCGAGATATAGCAAATGCAGCAAAAGGAAGGCATGTACAGTTTTGTGTGAACTATCCTTGGGAAATGCAATATTCTTTTTTTTTCTTTTTAAATTCTTTGAGGATAAATGTCAGATCTGAATTTGACACTGACAGCTAGTCCAAAAGCCTTGTTCCTGCCTGGAATTCTAAAACATATCTCAGACATTAAAAAAAAAAACCTGACTGTGAATTCCTATCATATTTTCTAGTTCATTACCAAATGTCATTAGCGTATTATTGCAAAACAATTAAACTGTTGGAGAATAAGATCCATGAGGAAAACTAAAAAGGATTGGGATTGCTAAAGCAAAAGAAGAGAAGGCTAGGGAAGAACTAGTCTTCCAATTTGACAAATGGTCAAAAATGACTATTTAAAGGTTATATTCTAGAGAGAAAAATAAGGTCTTCTCCTGGTGCCTCTGGTGATGTGGAAGTGTCCCTGGGTTTTCCAAGGTCTATGTCAGCAGAAAGCATTCTCTAGCTGGTCCTACGAATATAGAATTAACAACATACTGTATGTTATCTGAGGATCAATTGTTTACAAAGGTTCAGGGGAGTGGTGGAGTGGTAGAGATTAAATCATGAATTTTTTTGGCTATAGCAGTTCATGAATCTATCTACAAAGGTGTCGAGAACTTGAAATCTGCTTTGGAGTGAGTAGATTCATAAAAATGAAAGCACAGATTCTCCAGGCTGCAACTGAACAGAAAATAGTGATTCCTCCACCATTTTCCATTTCTATTGATGGAAGAACTCAAAGCAATGAGCTCCAAATCATATAATCATAGGATCATAGTCAGAAGATAGCATAGAGGTCATTTAGTTCTGCCCCTGTCTTATGAGTGAATTCCTCCTCTGCTAACCTAGACAGGTGGCCATTCAGCTTCTCACTGAATATATCTAGTAATAGAAAGCTCATTACCTCAAAAAAAATTTCACTTTTGGGTGGCTCTGATTGTTAGAAAGTTGATTTTTCAACATCCAGGGGATCTTAGGACTGTAGAAAATATAGTTCTTATATTGATAATGAAGCAGGAATTTCTAAACAGGAGAAATGATAGAAGAATGAATTATCACAATGGAAGGTAGTAATTTTTTGTGTCTTAATTTTTCTGTACATTTATTTCTTGGTGGAGCTAAGACACCATTGATTATGTCACTCTTTATTTAGAAATGTACAGTGGCTCCCCATTTCTTATTGCATAATGCTTTATGCAATATAATTACTTCATGCAAATTGCTTTGCATTTATGGCCCTCTAGATGGAGGAATAGAGAGATGAATAGGTAGCTAGATTGATAATGGGTGGATAGATGGGGAGGTAGATGGACAGATAGCCGGGTAGATAGATGACTGGAGAAGTAGGGTATTTATTAAGTGCTTACTACAGGCACTGTTACCATGCATATGGTTAGTACCATGCAAACTCACTCTAGATCCTTTATGATCTTGTCTTGACTACTCTTGTATTGTTAATCTGTAAATCTTGTCTCATTCATTGGATTGTAAACACTTTCAAGGCAGGGGCTTTGTATTGTATTTTTCTCCTAATCTGCCACAACTTCTAGCCCAGAACTAGGGGTTTGTTTGTTTGTTCATTTTTTGCTTTGTTTTGTTTTTAAGTACCCTTGGAGTCAGAGCCCAAAAGGTCCTTAGAATGAACTAGTTCAGGGTCATGTAGCAAGGACTAGAGGATCTAGGAGAAGTTATATCAAGCAAATGGGGTCTAAAAGCCAGAATCCTCCAACCCAAACTTTAGATAGCAAAGAACATCAATACCACTCACAAGAAAGGTGGTGATAGGGGACAGCTAGGTGGCACAGTGGATAGAGTATCAGCCCTGAAGTCAGGAGGACCTGAGTTCAAATCTGGTGTCAGACCAAACACTTGACACTTACTAGCTGTGTGACCCTGGGCAAGTCACTTAACCCCAATTGCTTTACCAAAAAAAAAAAAAAGAAAAGTGGTGATAAGAGGTAAAGGATATAGCCAATTGCTTCTAAGAGTCAGAAAGAGGCCATGGGAACTTAGCAGTTACTGCCCAGTGCCCTCTTGTGTTGGGTGGTGTGCTTGACAAATGGCTGCTGAGCCCCTGATTGATAGTGCCTGCTCCAGTCTTGACAGTTGACTAGAACCCATCTTTCTTCACAAAACTCCTACTGGTGTTCCAAGGGCCAATTAGATTCTTTCAAGATTTGGGGTTCTATGATTTGTACCCATATAGCATCTCTAGAAGAATACTGAGTTCAAATTCAGCCTTAGACACTTATAGCTGTGTGACCTTGGTTAAGTAACTTAATCTCTGCCATGGTTTCTTCAATTATAAAATGGGGGTAATAATAGCATCTACTTCCCAGGTGTGTTGTGAAGATCAAATAAGATAACATCTGTAGAGTGCTTAGCATAGTTCCTGGTACATTGTAGATCCTATATCAATGCTAGTGATTGTAATTGTATTACTGTTATATAATCATATAAAATATATATATAACAATTGATTTGAACTCAGGTCTTTCTGATTCCAGGCCTATTGATCTATCAACTGAAGTGAACAGTTTGAAATTATTGAAAGCATTATACAATTTACTAAATATAAATATAAAAAGAAATAAAATTGTTTCATCATTCAGGTGCTCCCCTTGAGTTTTCACCACTAGTGGGTGCTCAGCAGCTATGTTGCACTTCATGGTCAAGACATATGTATGCCTCTCCACTTCTAATGCTTTTCCTTTTCCATGGTAATCTTGGTGAAATAATGAGAAATGAGTTGGTGTGGTAGGTCACCGCTCAAAAAGATGAAATTTTAATAGCATTCTATTGAGAGAGATAGCTTTTTATTTACATGAACATATTTATTACAGGGGAGATTTGCCTTTCCTCCTTCCTTCTCCAACTCCCTGCTGATTTGTCTCATTTTTAATCTTGGAGTAAATTTGAATGAAAAATTTAAAAAAATGAAAGAAAAACAAAATACAAAATAACTAATAGGATTTGAAGACATGATTATAGAGCTGTGATTTCTAAGAGGTTACTTGCAAATTGTTGGTATCTAGAAGCTTTGCTTAGTTGATATGCAAGAAAAGTTGTAAACACTATCTTCCTTAGAGTTCAAGGAATAACCCTGAGGGAGCAAAGGTTTCTAGTACAGTAGATCATGAACCCCCACCCAATATGCTCCCCATTATTAAACAGGATCAGTTGAATTCTATTAGTTTTTTTTAAAAAGGAGTTACCGAGAAAGTATAGCAAGAGGAATAATTTAAAACAGTCTTCTTAAAGCAGAAGCACACTCTTCCCTTATATATACAAGATGCCTAGAAAGAGTGGACTCAGACTTAAATTGCTCTTGTAATGAGGCCCACATGTAGAGAGCACAGGTAGCCAAGGAGTATCTCCTGACTATTTCCCTCAGAAGACTTTTTTCGCCACATACAAAGTTCCCTTCAGGTGCAGCTCTCTGCTGGGTTTGCATGATGAGTGCCTTCCCAGAGTCCATTTTCAGTACTTCCCTCTGCCTCCAGGAGTCACAAACCCTAAAGCTACTATCATCCTTGAGTGTCTGGCTTTCTATATTTGCCTGCAGACATTTTCTTTGTCATTGGCCATTGCTACCATCTCTAGTAGAGAGGGGGGTGACTTCTTAAGGTTTTTCTAACCTTAGAAAGGCTACAGATTCATAACCATGTCAATTTCCTCTCCAGATTCTTGTTCACCTAAGATCAGGGATGAAGAAACAGAAAAGAAATAGAGATACCACATGCTCAAGAACACATAGTGACTGGCTGGGCGAAAGCAGCTTGCCACTATTCCTTTATCCAGCAGCTCACAATAGCTTTTGCCTCATTTGCCAGGAAGGAAAAGAGAGTCAGAAATCAGTGTCATCCCTTTTGTACATGAACTCAGTGTTGGCTCAGTACTCCTTGAGTCATTGGTTCTTTTGGCTCCATAGCCAATGAGAGGACATTTTGTCATCCCACTGCACCTACCCTTCAGTCACTGATGGCCAGCTCCCCAGAGTCCCTTATTTTGGATTGGAATCAGGCAAGGAATATTGGTACTGTATAATCCACCAGAAAAGAAAAGCCTAAGCATCTTCTAAGGACTTGGTGCTCTTTGGCTAGTCCCCCCCATCATACTCCTCCCCCATTAAAATCTATGCTCTCCTTAGCAAATCACTGGACTGCATTTTGAACTCATTGTCCCTATCCTGAATCTGTAGCAGTTCTGTGAGGTCCTAAGGAGGCTTATTCATTGTCATTTTTAAATGCCTTCTCTAGTATCTTATACTTAAAAGTTTCAGAAAATTCCATATGGCACAGATCTTCTATTATCCTAAATTTATAGGAGGAAATCAAAATTGGCCTTAAATACAGAGTCAGGCAGATTTAACAAAAAAAAAACATTTATAAAGCTTATCAATGATTAATGCTTGCCTAGTATTCTCAAGAGGCCTGCTGTGGAATATACCAAGGCCTTCCTTATCCCAGAGTCAATAAAGAAAAGAAAAAGAAAACCAAGCTTTTTATATCAGAAGCAAAGCTTGGTACCTACCAGGATCCCAAAACATGAAAGGCTTTCTCCACAGGGATTAAGGACCTGAACTCAACCGGAAGTCATCCCTTTACTCTCAGGTGAGAAACAAGTCTGTCCCTGACAAAAATTCTTCCATGATTCCCTCAGTGCATAGGGCCAACAAAGTGAGAGTCAAGACAAAATCTTTTGGTATTTCTTTTCATATTGGGCACAGCAAAATTTCTCTAGAGGTCCCTGTATAGTAGGTATGGGGATGATAGTAGTTTCTGGATCACTATAGGAAGGTAATATGCCTTCTCAGGACAAAGTTTTATCTCTTCACTTATTTAGGTGCTGGAAAAAACCCTAGTTGCCACATCCTGTATGTGGCTTTGCTTTTGACCGCTGGCCCAGAAAATCTTCTTCACTCCTTTTCTTTCTCTTTTTTTCCTTTTAAAGTTATTGAAAAGATAGCATGCCATAGAGGTCAGAAGACCTAGTATCCTAAAATGGAATTATAAGGCTTAAAAGTGTAAAGGAACCCAGGGGTCATCTAGTCCAACTCTCATTTTATGAATAAGGTAATAAGAGAGGTGAATGACTCACCTGAGGTCACACAGCTACTTAGGTCAGAGCTAGGATTAGAACTTGGATCTCCTGATGACCAGCATGGTATGTTGTCTACTAGCCCCCGTGAGTGGGAAACTGAGCTTTTAGCAAACATACTAGAATTAATATGAGGTTATACAGCAATGCCTAGCCAGGCACTGGCATAGTAACATTAGAAGCAAACTCTTAATTCTTGCTTCAGAGAGAAGGATTCAGTGATGCCATAGCACGGAATGAGCTATAGAACAGGCCTATGTTGGAAGGTTGGCTTGACCAGCCCAGATGTCTGCTTCATTCTGGAATTTCTTTCCGGTCTCCCTTTTCTGCTTTATAAGGATATATTGCAGCTCTGATCTTAGGATGCCTTTTTGAGGATTTTTTTTCTCCCTCAAATCTCTAGAAATGAATGAAAGGATCACTAAAGGGGATTAATTATATTGTTAACCAAGAGACCTTGGCAAAGAAGTTTCTATTTCCAGGAACAGCTACATAAAAAGGGAAGGTGACTGTTAGAGAAAAACAACCTAAACCAGGCTGATTTCAAAATCTAAACAGGCAAAGATGTTCATGTCTGTTTCACATTGGTTTAATCCTCCTTCAAGGCTTAGCAAATTGGTAATTCTCCCCAAGACCAGTGGAGGAAGCTGGAAGCCTAGGTAAAGCCAGCTTTTATTTGGGTTAGAGCCTGATTTCTTTGTAGGCTTAGAGAGAGAGGTATTTGTTTACCAGTTTATGTGGTCAATTTATAGAACTGAGGTTAAAAAAAAGCCACAAAATTCAAACTCCCCAAACAACAATGGCCTTGGGTACTTAGCCTTGGTTTATTCTCAATGACTTTTGACATAGGAGTGCTGCCCATCTTTCCCCCTCAATTTGGGCATTATGGGTCAGATTTGAGGACCTTTATGTGGACTGAGTTGTTCCATAATCAATCAATTATTCAATCAATAAATACTTATTAAGTACTTACTATGCTATAGCAGCTGAGAATACAAATGTTTCACCCCTTCTGGGGATACTTCCCTACTTCCTACTTGTATTGGCAGGTTAGGGCCTGAGAGGCTGGCTGACGATTACTGCTCATGGTTCTAGAGGGAGTTCTGAGGAGCTGAGTTTCTAATATTGTCGCTTACAATGCCCCTTTCCCCCACTGGTGTACTTCCCTTTGATAATTGGCCAGACTTATTAGCTTCTTAGTTGGTACAAATGGTTCCTCTCAAATCAGGGACACACACTCGCTGGCTTGGCCACATAGAAGGTCCTGGGGGTGGGTGTAGGTGACAGTGAGCTCACACTTACAGTACAAGGGTAGTAAAGGACACATATAGGGAAAACCTATTACAAAGGGTAAACATACAGCTCCTAGGTACTGGAAGTCATTTCCAACCTTTGCAGAATTCTCTTTAGGCTAACTTTCTCCTCAGCTCTGAGGATGCATGTTTTTATTGAATTCTTAGGTAGCAGTCCATTCTTCTCCTAGGGGCCTCGTTTCTTCCAGCTGTCACCATGCACAGGTGATGGCTATCTTTTCCCTTCCATTTGCAGGTACTGTCTCTGTCACCCTTTACTGCTCCTTTAACCATTTCTAATGCCTGCTCTTGCCTCTGGGAGCTCTGATGGGAACTGTGGATCTTCCAAATACACTAGTCACCAAGGTGATGGTGGTGGAGAGTAGGGGAGAGAGCAAGATAGGAGAGAGAAACTCTCTCCTCCCACTCCTCCTTTCACTCTGAAGCAATTTCTTCTCAGGGTCTTGGCTCTAGCTTCTCCACAATTTGACTGGTCGGCCATTGGACAGTACCATTTTAAACTGGCTTGCTGTATTACACATAGGTCTAGATGTGTATCTGATTCTTTTATCCAATCATTAGATATTTCTTGTGTGACATTATCTGGCTTTATACAATGATTAAAATGATTTATTCCTCTCAAACTGATTTAAGGAGTTGTTAGAACCTTGTTTACACTTCTGATCAATTGATTTGGTTGAGATTACATTAATTGGTGTGGGGGGTGTTATTGGTGTTTATTCATCCTTCATTTTTGAAGAGGACCAAAGACATGAGGAGGATGACGTCTTGACTTGCTAGTGAATTGGATTTAAGTGAGGCAGAGCTATGCAAAGTCACCAGCCTCACTCTCTCTTCCAAAATCATCTAAGTCCAGTGATAAGACATAGGTCACAATGACTGGAGATGGCTCCAGATGCAGTGGGAGACCTTGGTCTTTTTAAGCTAAGGTCTATCCAAGGTCTCAGTTTGTCTGAGGCAACACCCATTCAATGATAGGCCATTTTTTGGTGTGGGAGTTATCCTTTGCACAAAGAAGGGCAAAACAGTCTTTATCCTCGAGGATCTTGCATTCTAATGGGGGAGAGAGCATATTCTTTTTATCTATCTATCTATCTATCTATCTATCTATCTATCTATCTATCTATCCATCTATCTATCATCTATCTCTATGTCTCGATATCTCTATATACACACATATAGAAAGAAACATGGATTATTTATGTGTATCTGTTGTCATATCTTCTATGTGCCTATACATATAGGCACATAAAAGATCAATAGAAAGAAGATAGATGATGCCCTTGGAGAGGTATACTCCAGCAGCTGGTAGGACTCAAAAAGTCTCCTGAAGAAGTTGGTGTTTGAGTCGAGTATCAAAGGAATTCAAGTCGTCAGGCCCAGACAAACTACATCCTAAGATTTAAAGTTTTTGTGGTTCTGTTAGCTAAGCAATTTTAGTAATCTTTGAAAAACTGTGGAGAAATTGGCAAAGATGATAGAAGATAAGACTAGTCACTGTTGGAGGGGTTATGGAAAATGGGTATGTTAATGCACTGCTGGTAGAACTGTGAATTGGTACAAATCATTCTGGAAAGCAATTTGGAATTTGGTGGAGAAAGTGACCCAATCTCCCCATCCTTTAATGCAGAGATTCCACTGCTAGGCATATAGCCCAAAGCGGTCAATGCTAAAAAGAAAGGTCTCATAAACACCGAAAGATTTACAGCAGGGGCAGCTAGGTGGTGCAGTGAATAGAGCTCTAGCCTTGGAGTCAGGAGGACCTGAGTTTAAATCTGGCCTTGGATGCTTGATACTTACTAACTATGTGACCCTGGGCAAGTCACTTGCCTCACCAAAAGAAAAAAAAGATTTATAACAGCATGTTTTGTAATAGCAAAGAATTGGAAACAAAACAGATGCCCATCATTTGGGGAGTGGCTAAACAAGTTGTGCTATGTGAATATAATGGAAGGAAGGAAGGAAGCATTTATTAAATGTCTACTATATACTAAGTATGGTGCTAAATTTTTTTTCAAATATTATCTCATTTGACCTTCAAAATAGCTCTAGGAGGCAGGTAGTAACACTATTTCAATTTTATAATTGAGGAAACTGAGGCAGACTGAGGTAAAGTGACTTGCCCAGGGTCACACAGCTAGTAAGTGTCTAAGCCTAATTTGAGCTCAGGTCTTCCTGACTCCAGGTCCAGTTCTCTATCCCCTGAGCCACTTAACTGCCTCTAATGGAATATTATTGTGCTATAAGAAATACCAGACATGACAAATAAAGAGAATCATGGGCATACATATCAACTGATGCAAAAGAGAACCAGGAAACCAATATACTCAATGACTATAACAAAATAAACGGAAAGAGCAATAATTGAAACTAAATAATGTGTAATTTATACTAACCAAGTTCAGCCCTAAAGACGAGATATGAGAAAGAACTTTTCTCTCTTCTTTGTAGAAGGTTAAGGATTATGGGTGTGGAGTATTATAGATAATGCCAGACTTTTTCTTTCTTTTTTTATATGTTGGTTAGCTTTTGTGAATTTTTTTTTTAATCTATCCCCTCCTTTTATTCTTTGTTGGCTGTCTAGGAAGGAGTCAGAGGAAGGATACATTAGAAAATGCAAGTAATGTAAAAACCAAAGAAATCAATAAACTGTATTTTAGAAAATAAAGCAGCTCTAGAGAGACTGTCTCCTCCATGAAGCTCTCCCTGCTCACTTGGGGTTCACTATATCTCCTCTACACCTCCCTGCCTAAACATACAATTTCCATGACTCCCTCTGCACACATCACCCCACCCACTTATTTAACTTATAGGACACCAGGATGTCAGAGTTAGAAGAAATCTTAGAGATCATTTAGTCCAACCCCCCTAAATCTACAAATGAGGAAAATGAGGCTTCACAGAGGTGACAGAGCTTTCCCAAGCTCCCACAAGCAGTAAATAGTAGAGCTAGGATTCATATTCAAGTCCTCTGGCTTCAAATTCAGCCCCCTCTCCTTCCTTCCCCTCCCCTCCCTTCTGTTCTCCTCTCCTCTCTTTTTCTTTTCCTATGGTTACTTGGAGACAAGAGGTCTATATGACCTTGCACAAGATACTTAACCTTTCTGAGCCTTCATCATCTGTAAAATAGGGGTTAATAAAACTTATACTATATACTCTAGAGTTTCATTAGGAAAATTTTGTGGTGACTGATATAGGAAAACATCCAGTAAATTATCTAACCAGAAAAAAACCTGGATATTTGCATTGAAAGTCAGCTTAAAGGTCATGAAATAAGGGAAGAGAAGGGGAAGGAAGAACTCCACTGGGCCTTTGGAAACAGTGATCTTAGCCACAGTTGCATCATTAAGTCATTCTATGACCTTGAAATTTAGAACTAAGTATTTGAGGATTGATGGGGACCCAGTGTTTGTATTCCCAGGCTCTACTCCAGGCATTTCTTTCATATATATCTCCTTTGGGACCACTTTCCCAGTCCCCTCCTTGCATTGACATTTTGGGTACCAAGAAGGTGGCTGACTACCCCTCCCTTTGAGATCCTAGAGGCAACCCAGAGAGGTTGGGGATTTTAATACTATAGCTCATGAGCCTTCATTTAGTTTTCTTCTTCTTATTGTTCAACCAGTTAACATCAATGACATTTTATAAGAGGATATTTCCTGAGAAAATTTAGAAAGGAAAGTTTGAAAAACATCCCCACAAACCTGAAGACATACTTTCCCCTTACAAAGAGAGGGAGAGAGAGAGAGACAGAGACAGGGACAGAGAGAGACAGACAGACACAGACACAGACAGAGACAGAGAGACAGAGAGAGACAGAGAAACAGACAGAAAGAGACAGAGAGAGAGAAGGGAAGAAGTAGGGAAGGGGGGGGAGACAGACAGAGACAGAGAGACAGAGAGATGCTGAAGGGAAAATCACAACTCTTAGCTTTGGGAGTCCCCTCTCTTCAGTTTCTACTGGTTTCACTTCTGAGCACAGAATAGGGGATGAATGAATTATTCCCTTGCTCATTTGTGCCGACTCCCCGCCCTGAAAGTATTGCTGGTATCAACTCCAGTACTCTCTGATACCAGTTCTGGTTGTTTAGGAGAATGCTGATGATTCTTCCAAGCTTTCAAATTTCATAAGGTTGTACATGACCTGGTCAATTCCATCTCTAGATACTTATTCACCTAAGATCAAGAAAGAATAAACACTAAAAGAAACTAGAGTGCCATGTATTCATGGAAACATGGCAACCAGGTGGAGAGAAATGCAGCCACTGGCTCTTTCTAACAAAGCAGCTCATAGCACTCCCTCACTTGAAGACTGCCAGGGAAGAGCACAAAAGGGCCATGACAGGGTCATTGATCCTTCTGCATGAAAGCTCAATTCTGGCTCTGTGCCTCTGGAGTCCAACAGCTCCTCAGCCATTGAGAAAACTCTGTGCCACCACATAGAACTTGTTGCCTAGTCATTCATGGACAGAAATAGGCTTACCAAGCCACCATGTGTTGGATTAGAGCCAGGCAGTGAACATTGTACATGCTTTTTGCAATCCACCACAAAGGGCAAACTGGACATGTTCAAAAGATGGTCCCTCACCGGACTATCTCCCCCTCCCATTACACATAAAAATTTTCTTTCTTTTTAATTATAAACTTACAAATATGAACATTTCTGTATTCAAAGAAAAGAACAAGGGACTGTATAATGATACAGAATGGCTAACATCACAGCTTGTTTTTTTAAAGTACAAATTAGTTTAAAATGATAGTATGAACAATGCTTCATTTATCTGTGTCCCTTTCTGAACTTTCTTCTCTCTTCTATGTATTTTTTAAGTGTTGCAGAATTATTTTCATCCTTTTCTTTTTATTTTTTTACCCTTCCTACAATCCCTCTCCTTCACCAAAATAAAAGTCATTCCTTGTAACAAAAAAAGCATTTCAGGCAAAACGAATTCATACATTGGTCATGTCTATAAATATATATCTTATTCTTCACATCTAATCCATCACTTTTCTGCCAAGTGGTGGGAAGCATGCTTCATTGTTTGTCTTTGGAATCATGTTTGGTCTTAATATTAATGGTATTAATAAAAATTTTAAGTCTTTTTTTGTTGTTTTCTTTTCTGTTATTGTATTAATTATATAATGTTCTCTTGATTATACTCACTTCAATCTGCATTAGTTGATACAGGTCTTCCCAAGTTTCTCTGAGTCATACCCTTTATCATTTTTTTTATAGAACAGTAAAATCTTATTTCTTCTTTGTCAATATATATTCCTTGAATTTATTCCTGTGGTAAACATATATAGAGCTAAATCAGATAGTAGTGGTGACAATAGACTTACTCCCAGCACCTGGGGAAGCAGCTACTCTCTGGGGACCCCAAACATCAAGTATGAGTATAAATTTGAGGGAAGTAGCCTCAAAGGGGCCACCATACCTCCTTTCCTCATTTTTGCAAATAAATTATGTAATACTAGAATTATTTGTTCTTTAAATGTTCAAATTCACTTACAAACCCATCTGGTTCTGGGGTTGCTTTATTTGGAAGCTCCTTTATGGTTTGTTCAATATCTTTTTTCAATTATTTAAATGCTCTTTCTTTTTTATATTTGTCTGAGTGTTTTATATTTTGTAGTTACTCATCCACTTTATTTAAGGTGCCTGTTTTGTTGGTATGTAATTAGGCAAAATAGTTTCTAATAATTTCCTTTATTTCTTCATTTGCCATGAATTTTCCTTTTTTGCTTTTTTGATTCTGACAATTTGATTTTCCTATTTCTTTAAGAAATCAAATTAATGAACAGCGTATCTATTTTATTAGGTTTTCTTTTTTTAAAGCTCTTTTATCAACTGAATATTTTTGTTTTCAATTTTATCTTCATTTAAAAATGCCTGTTTTTGTTTAATTAGTTTTTTGGATCTGTTTCTTTTCTAGTTGTTTTAATTGTCTGCCTAATCTATTTATCATCTCCCCCCTTTTATGAAAGTGTTTAGAGATACATATTTCCCCCTATCGACTCTTTTGACTGCATCACAAAGGTATCCATATGTTATCTTATTTTTGTCATTTTTTGGACAAAATTATCTGTTGTTTCTGTTATTATTTGACCATATATCCTTTAGAATTACATTCGTCTCCATTTCAGTTTGCATCCTTTCTTTAACAGTCTTCAACTGATAATGATTTTTATTGTGTTGTGGTCAGTAAAATGGTTTTCTTTATTTACTTGTGAGGCTTTTATGCCCCATCACATGATTAACTTCTGTAAAAGTGCCATGCACAGCTGAGATATACGCACTTCTTTTGATTCCCCTTCAATAATTGACAGAAAGCTACCCTTTTGGATAGTTCCTCATACATTGGACTTTCCTCTTGCTTTCATCAACATATTTTTGTCTTATGATCTAATAGCTTTTGGCTATGTTTTCTGAAGCCAGCTAGTCTGAGAAGAATGTTTATGCCAGTGTGGTTTTTGGTTGATCCAATGGTTTGTGCAAGAGAAATATTTGAATTGGCAGAAGAAGAGGTAGGATGTGGGAAGGGTGAACTGTGCACAAATTGGGTTGGATGGGGATGGAGTACTAGTCCAGTCTACTCATTTTATAGATGATGGAACTGAAGCCTATGTTGGTCAAGTGATCCCATTGCATTATGGGACTGCGTGTGCTGATACTGTCCTGAAACTGAGCAGCTTGCTAGCCCAGCCTCTCTTCCTCTTGCTTACCTCAGAGGGGTTGATTTTGTTATTTGTTTTTTTTTCTGGCCTGGCTAGGCCAGGATGACTCGTTCTGTTTCAGACTGATTCTCCTAAGAAGCTGTATTCTGCACAAGAGTGTCATTTTGACAGTTGATGACATTTGATCACTTCTAATTTTGCTTACTTGTTCCCTAGAAGCAATAATAGCTTCCCTGACATTCTATCCTGATCCCTTTTCAATACCTCCATCCCTTCTCCAGCTCCCATCAGCCAAGGCAGCTGTGTGACTTGGATGGTAGGAGAGGAACTTATTCTAGCTATAAATCATTGGATTTTTCTTCCCTTATAAGTAGTGGATAATCTGGAGGCTAGATAGCACCAGTAAAACTCAGGCAGGATCTTAAAAGGAAAGATGTTGTGGGTTCCTGCCTCAATTTTCTCAGCCATGAAATGGGTACAATAGTAGCATCTACTTCACAGGGTTGTTGTGAGATCAAATGAGATAATATTTGTAAAGCACTTAGTACAGTGTCTGGCACATAGTTGTTGTTGTTGTTTGTCCTTTGTTGTCAAAAAGGACCATGAGATCAGGAAGGTGATGCCCTGACTTGTAAGTGAATTAGATTTAAGTGAGGGAGGTCTGTGCAAAATCACCAGCCTTACTCTCTCTTCTGAAGTCATCTGGGTCCAGTGGCAAGATATAGATCAGGATGACTGAAGATGGCCCTGGATGCAGTGGGAGACCTTGGTCTTTTAAAGCCAAAGTCTTCCCAGGTCTCAGTTTGAGTGAGGCAATACCCATTCAGTAATAAAGGTTGGTAAGAAATGAGGCAGAGAATGGCCTCTTACCTAGCCAAAAAAGCAAACAAACAAACAAACAAAAACCAAACCAATCTGGGAGGGGGAGACCCTCAGGGCTTCTGGTCAAAACAGAAGCAATTGCTATTTATACTAACTCTGAGCCATCAGAATACAAACAATGATCAAGTGAGGCTTTGCTGGGACCTATTGTTGGCCAATCAATGAGAGCCAGAGTAATTTGGGTTTAAGGTATGGTTCTTAAGAAAGAAATCTAGCCTATAAATCCCAAGATAGCTTGCCAGATTTCATCAATCAAAGTTTACATTCCTTTGGGCAGAGCACGCACAGGTAAGGGTATGATTTCCTATGTGGACAAAGGGAGATGAAGGAGGGAAGAAAAGGAGAAAGGAAGGAAGGAAAGAATGAACAAATGAAGAGCTGTATTGTCCAACTGGAGCTGGCCACCTGGCACGTAGTAGGCATTTAATAAATGTTCATTTCTACTTTCCCCTCCTCCATTTTAAGATTGTAGCCCAGGCTCTTGTTGTGGTATACTGGCTGTCACCAGTCCCACAGGTGTGTAATTACACTGGGGCTGAGTCAATATTTTCCTGAGCCCTTTGAGTTCTATGAGTCATCTCATCTGTCTTGACGGCTGAAGTTAAATGTGCTTAGAGGCACAGGTGTGGAGACTTAGGATGCTAGAGCTAAAGGGCTCCAAGAGACTGGGAAGTGTCCAACCCCATCAGATGTCCAAGAAGGAAACTTAGGCTCAGAGACCTTGGTTGGCTTTCCCAAGGCCCTACAGCTAGAAAATACCAGAGATGATATGCAAAACCAGTTCTTAAACATAACTTGTGAGGTGTAGTGTTGAATCATAGAGCCACCTTAGAAAACATCTGGTCTAACCCACTTTTATTTTACTTATGATTAAATGATGCCCAGAGGGGTAGAATGAATCACCCAAGGTCACACAGCTGCATAGTGGCAAAGCTGGAATTAGAAAGCAAATATCCAGGCTACCAAATTCATTACACTGTTTGCCTTTCTTAGATAATTTTGTACAAGGTACTTCTGGGTCTTGTGTCTCAGCGTCTTCTGACTCAGAGTCTTCTGACTCTTCTAAGGAAACAAGGAAGGAAACAAGCATTTATTAAACATTTACTATGTGTCAGGAACTGTGCTAAACATTTTACAAATATTATTTCATTTGATTCTCATAACAACCCTTGGAGGTAAGTGCTATTATCATTCTCATTTTACAGATGAAGAAACTGAAGCAAACAGAGGGTAAGTGAAATTTTGCTCAAGGTCATATAGCTAGTAAGTGTCTGAAGCTGGATTTGAACTAATCTTCCTGACTCCAAGCCCAGAGCTCTATTTACTACATCACTACCTTGGATATGTCACCTTTGGTAAGTTTCTTAACTGATTAAAACAGCAGCTAGGGGGCAGGTAGGTGGCGCAGTAGAAAGAGCACCAGCCCTGAAGTCAGGAGGACCTGAGTTCAAATCCTGCCTTGGACACATACTCACTAGCTGTGTGACCCTAGGCAAGTCACTTAACCCCAATTGCCTAAAAAAACAAAAACAAAAAAAGCAGCAGCTGCCCCACAGGGGACCCAACTGGAACTGGTCAGTTGGGCAGCACAGCTGTCTCCTCTTCTGCCCTCTCCATCCCTCTCCTTTCCTCTCTTTTTTTTCTTTCCCTTCCCTATGTCCACATAGGATATCATACCCTTACCTGCCCAAAAGAATGAGAATTTCGATAGCTGAAACCTTTTTTTCTCAAGGACCATGCCTTAAAACCAAATCACTTTGGCTTTCATTGATTGACCAATAATAGGTCCCAGGCCAAGCCCCACTTGATCATTGCTTGGACCCTGATTGGCTCAGAGTGAATGTAAATAGCAATTTTTTTTTTTTGGACTCAGTAAAGAAGCCATTCTCTGCCTCATTTCTAACCTAGCTTTAATCACTGAATGGGCACTGCCTCGGTCAAATTGAGACCTGTTAAGGACCTTAACTTAAAAAGGCCAAGGTCTCCCACTGCATCTAGGGCCATTTCAGTCATCCTGATCTATGTATTGCCACTGGACCCAGATGGCTCCAGAGGAGAAAGTGAAGCTGGTGACTTTGCCCAGCCCTCCCTCACTTAAATCCAATTCACTTGCATGTCATGGTATCACCTCCCTGATGTCATGGTCCTCTTCAAGAATGAAGGACAAACAACAACAATAACAACTGTTTAAGGAAACTGTCATTTTCTCATCTGAAATATGGGCACAGCTCTTTCTTTTTTTTTTTTAGGCAATTGGGGTTAAGTGACTTGCCCAGGGTCACACAGCTAGTAAGCGTCAAGTGTTTGGTATGAGGCCGGATTTGAACTCAGGTCCTCCTGACTTCAGGGCCGGTGCTCTTATCCACTGCACCACCTAGTTGCCCCAGCACAGCTCTTTCACAATCAACCTCATGGTTGTGTTGTGAGAAAAATGCTTATAAACTTAAAAAGCTAAATGCTCATGTAAACATAGATGAGCTCAGTGCTATGCACATAGTAGGTGCTTCACAAAGGTTTATGAAACTATTAACTTGAACTGAATTGAATATATACGGAGGCCTATGTTAGGTATTGGGGAAGATACAAAGAATAGTACACTCTACACTCCCTTCAAGCTCTCAATTGTATCATTCTAGATAAGAGATTTAGTCCATTTCCTGATGGAATTCACGTGATGGTATAGACTTGGGAAGGATATTGAATGAAGGAATCAATTTGAAAAAAAAGTGTATTAAACACTACTCTATGCTAAGCACTGGCATAGAATTACAAAAGCAAAAACAGCACCTGTTCTCGGAGTTTATATTCTAATGGAGGGGGCACAACATCCTTGGGGAAATGGTGACTAGAGAAGGGCTTTTGGGTCCAGAAATTTGTAGGGATGGTGAGTAGGAGATCACCACCACCTTTCTCTACATTGGTAGAGTTCATTTGATTATGGTTCTAGAACTGGGGTTGGATGGGTGGGTGGTATAAGGGTTGGCAGAAAGGTTGCTGTTTAGGCTATCAAGAAGATGGAGAAAGAGCAGGGAGTAGAGTGGAAAAATGTGGACCATTACTGGGGTCTTCTTGAGATAGAGGTGAGCTGTCATCAATCAAGATAGGGGGAGGGTAGGCCCAGAGAAAAAGTTATAGAAATGAAAGCTGCCTTGTTTGGTTATTTAAGTGTCCTCTAAGAGATTTGTTTTCCTAATGCCTCAGAGTCATTCACACTTGGCCTGTTCTCATGGTCATAATACATTTATTCAACATTGATTAAATGTTTCAGGTACCTAGTAAAACAAATGAAATTATGTAATGTTAGTGTTTGAGGAGCCTTAGAGATCATTGAGTTTAATTCCTCTTTTTCATAGATGATTAAACCAGGCGTAAAGAATGGAGGTGGTTGGTCTAAGTCTTATGACTCGTCAATAGTGGTTCATGGACTGGAACCCAAGGCTTTGAAATGTTCTTTGTTTAATTACAGTGTGCCACCAATCAACACTGTGATGAGAAACCTCAGGTTTAGTACCATTGCAGAGGCAGTGATCAAGCCCGTGGTCACCAGGAGAGAGCAAAGCTGGAATGACAATGCCTTCATGCAAAGCTTGAAGACAGGCTCCCACTCCTGCACACAGACATTGAGATTTCTGAACAAAACAGGCCTATTGATGGGAACAAATGCACACTCTCCTACCACTTCCCACACAGCACCTTTCCTGGCCGCCTACCTGCTAATTACCACTAGAAAGCACAGCTCACCCTTTTCTTGTGCTCTCTGACATGATCTTCAGCTGTGCTCAAGGCCTCCACATTTCTCTGTCTTCGTAGGCATCTCTCAGTTGGTGGAACTGTACATGGGAGAAATGGAATGTAGCGAGAGTTGTGTGGATGTCGAGAAGACCTATAATTAGGGTGGGGCTATTGAGGTTCCAGGTGCTGACATCTTGTTGGGGGGGGGATGCTGTTTCCTTATATGGGGCCATTTTGTCTTCACTGTGCTCTGGAGACTATCTTCCCAGTTCTTTGCCTCCTTGTCTGGCCAGTAGCCCCATGGACTTTGAGGAGGAAGACAGGCCCTAGAGGAGAAGAGGGAGCAGGATCACCGGCAGGATAGTCCTAGGGGTAGGGAGTCATCCTTCTCCCTGCGTTAAGGCAAAATCCCAAGCCTTCACTAAAGTTGAAGTGGAGGGCTATGACTGGGGGCTGAAGACAAGGGAAGATGAGGGAATAGGTCACCCTTTCTCTCTCCATGACTATTTAGAGTTAGATAGTCTCTCCTAGAGCCCCTTGCTTCTCATATCATCTGAACATAGACAATGAAATACTAATTGAAAGAATTCATAAATTACCTCCAGAAAAAAATCCAAGGCTGCAAACTCCAAGACGCGTAGAGGTTAAATTTAACAATTAAATGCAGAAACAACAGGCTCTGCAAGCTACTAGGAGAAAGGCCTTAAAATACAAATGAAAGAAAATTCAAATAACTTCAGACTATTCTGTACCCACCAGAAAACTCAAGAGGGAATGTAATAATGAGTTCTGAAGAGCAATGGAGCTCAGGATGCAGCCCACAGTGACCTGCCAGCAAATCTGATCTTAATCATAAATGAAAAAAGATAGATGCTCTATAATAAAAGAGGTGTTTGAAATATTCTATGAGAAAAAACCAGTCCTGAAGAGATTGTTTGCTTCTTGAACACTCCAGATGACAGAAATGCAGGAGGGGGGATTGAATGCAGCAGGTAAGAACAGTAATAGCAATGCAGTGACAGCAGAGAGACTTCCGTATTTCCAAGGTAGCGTGATCTGGGGAGAAATGTGCTCACTATTCTCATTGGCTGCACTCTGGTTCTTACCAGGAAGGGTCCCTGATCCCTTGGGATTGCAATCAACACTGCTCGTCAAGGTCTCTGCTCCTTTGGGACAGGAAGTGATTCTGCTCCTCAGGGCCCCTGTTCCCTCTTGGCCGAAAGTCAAAGTTCCCTCTCCACCCTTGAACTGAGATCCAAAAATGGGTATTGGTAATGGAGTTGCCAAATAGCATCTAGTCCTGTGTTCAGTGCCAACACAGGGGTCTCCTGTAATCTCTTTCTGACCAGTTGCCAGATCCTTTTACCGCTCCCAAAGCTGGAGCTGCTTCTGGTACCACCACCTTGTCCCACCGGATGTGTTTCATCCACGTGAGCTCTGGGCCAGCCTCTACTTCAGGGTCACAGATCTCTCTTTCCTATCTCCTAAGTTGTCTTAGGTGGGAAGAATGTCTCACCTTGACCTTTTGTTGGCTCTGCCCCTTCCAGAATTCAATTCAAATTAAAGTTGTTTGGAGCAGATTGTTGGGAGAGCTTGACTTACTGCTTCCCCTACTCTGCCATTTTGGTTCTGTCCCTGGAAGTCACCAATTACATTTTAATCTTGTCCTGGCTACAGTGTTGGATGCAGGGGCTTCTTAAATGAGTATTTGAGTCCTCTATTACACAGAACTCACCAGGGAATAAATCTCCTCTATCAATTCAGACAGGCAATAGTTCCACAACTTTGAATCTTAGAGTTACCTGGAGTACTGAGAATTTAAGGAACTTTCCTGAGATCACACAACTGATATGTATCAGAAGCAGAAATTGAATTCAGGTCTTTTTGACTGTAAGGCCAATTCTCCATTCAATACTCCAAAGTGCCTCTCATTGGGAGAATATAGGCATTAAACATATGAACTTTGGTGGCAGCTTGGAGTTGGGAGGCGCTGAAAACACCGCATCATTTTCCAAATTCAATCCAATCCCGATTCTATGCGTTTATTATCCTAGTTCATTGCCCATGTGCAGTCCCTGTGCCAGATGAATATAGCAACTTGATGAGCTGTTCCCCTCACCAGGTCTCTTGCATTTATTTTGTATGCAGATGCATGTGTACATACTGTTTCCACTGATAGAATCTAAGCTCCCTGAGGGCAGGGGATGTTTCATTATTGTCTCTTGTCTAGCACAGGGCCTGGCACAAAGTAGCCACCTAATAAATGCTTATTGATTGATGTATTCCATCCAGCTGCATTTAACAATAAGAGTCTTTTTCCTCCAGTTTGTTTTTCTAGTGTTTAGGCAAAGGTTTTCCATATTGATGTAGCTCTCACTGACAAGGCTTTGTAATATTCTGGGGCCTTGAAGGAATGGGCATAAAATGCCATTTTCTAATAGAAACATTTGGATCGCTTTGTTGTGATTAGGGAATTGTTCTTTTGTTTGACCTCCATATAGGACATCTTTCATGACATTGGCAAACTTCATCATCATCATCATCATCATCATCATCATCCAGCATTTATATAGAACCTACTATGTATCAGGCACTGTACTAAGCACTTTATAACCTCACTACAACCCTGGGAGGTAGGTGCTATTATTATTCCCATTTTGCAGTTGAGGAAACTGAGGTTAAGTGACTTGCTCAAGGTTCCATAGCTAGTAAGTGTCTGAAACAGGATTTAAACTCAGGTCTTCCTGACTCCAGGCCCATCGGTGTGCCCACTGCACCATCTGGCTCCTTTGGCATAGGTAAATGTCTCCGTTTCATACCTTATGCTAATACTTAGTGAATCATTCAACAGAGTTACCTTTGCAGTTCTATCTTTATGAAATCCTGTATGATTTTAAAAGGATCAAGTATGGCATATTAAGAGATGTTGAAATCATTAAATATTGAGGTAGTAACTAGAAAAATGGGTTATCCCTTTGATCAAAAACTTTAATTCGCTTGTCTTTTCTTATTGAGTTAAGTCCAGACTATTTAGCCTGTCTTTCTCATGGTATTCTCCAATTTATCTTTCTAGATTTAAGAGAGATAGACTCTTTGACCTCTGACTTCCTAGATTGAGAGAATATCAGAGAGAAAAGAATAAGGATATTAACTAGACTTAGGATTTCACTGATATAGGGAACACCCTGCTTAAGAAACTTCCTGTAGCAATGGAAGTTAACACTTTCTTTGTCACTTGTAGTCTTAGAAAGTGAACTAGAGTGCTGAGAGGCTAAAGGTCATGCAGCCATCTGTGTCACAAGACATGAACTCAGGACTTTCTGGTTGTAAGGCCAACTCTATCCATTGCACCACAATGTTGCCTATTTAATGGTAAAGCTAGGTCTAGACTCCAAATCTCCCGACTGCTGGGCTGGCATTTTGTCTTGGAGGGAGCAGTCATTGTTCCCTCAGTTCCCTCTACAAATATCCTTTGCTCTTGCCATGTTGTTCTTTTCCCCAAACATGTTTTATCTTTCCCCACCTCTGTGTCTGCTCATTCCATTGCCTTGACCTGAAACACCTTCCCTATACGATCTCCATCTACTTAAATCATATGCTAAATAATATCCAGATCTAGCCCAAATGTCAGCTCCAGTGGAGCTATGGACATGATCTTCCCATTCGTCTATACTCCTGGTTGGAATTGATCCGAAGCAGAGGGTGTTAATGGGTCGACCTGAGCTTTGGGGAGATCTCTAGTGGAGCATCTAGTGAGCTGGCCCTGGCTCTGCACTGTTCAACATCGTAGCATCACAGACTGAGAACTGGAAGGTACTTCAGGAGACATCCTGCCAAATCCTTTCATTTTACAAATGAGAAAACTATGGCCCAGTGAGACTAAGTGACTTACACGAAATCCTACAGGCAGGAAGTGTTAGAAGAGGATTTGAACGGAGTTACTCTGACCCCAGAGCCAGTACTTTTCCCTCTGTACCACCCAGTGTTATTAGTAAGTTGGATGAAGGGCTAGATGGATGGCACACTTAAGAAATTTTCTGATAAAAATAACATCTGACATTTACATAGCGCTTTAAGGTTCACAGAGCACTTCGATACATTCCCATTTGAGCCTTTCAATAATTGTGAGGAGTAGCTACTACAAGTGGGCAGCTAGGTAGTATGGTGGATAATGTCAGGCCTGGAGTCAGGAAGACTCATGTTCCTGAGTTCAAAAATCTGACGTTAGACACTTACTAGCTATGTGACCCTGGATAAGTCACTTAACCCTGTTTGCCTCAGTTTCCTCACCTATGAAATGAGTGGGAGAAGGAAATGCAAACCACACCAGTATCTTTGCCAAGAAAACCCCAAATGGGGTCACAAAGAATCTGACATGACTGAAATGAATGAACAATAACAGGTACTACAAGTATTATTATCCCATTCTAAAGATGAGTGTACTGAGACTCAGAATGGTCAAGTACATCACTTGCTCATAAAGTTGTTCTGTAACATTAGGACCTCAATAAATATTCACTAAATTGAATGAAATTGTGCAATCTAGCGGAAAGAATGCTGGACGTATAATCAAGAGTGACTAGGTTTTGAAAATCTCTGACCCAACTTTGGTGAGTTGTTCAATCTTCGGAAAGTCACTTAACCTCTAAGGGCCTCAGATTTCTTATTTATGAAATAGAATAATGTTCATTCCACCCCATGGAGGTGTGAAGAAAGTCCTTTGTAAACCTTAGACAGGAGTAGAGACTGGACATGTGATTTCATTGGTATAGGGAATTTCTGGGTTAGAAAACTCTCTCTACTAATACAAGTCAGCACCTTCTCTGCCATTTATGATCCTGGGGAGTTGACTGGAGCGCTAAGCAGTGAATTGACTTGTCCAGGGCCACAGAACCAGTATGTGTCAAAGGCCTGACTCAAACCAAGTCTTCCTGATTTCAAGGCCTGATCTCTAGCCTTTACTCTAGACTACCTGCCATAAACCTTAACTTAGAGCAGGACATACAGGTGAGTTGTTCTTATCTTTGTTAACCTTGAACAAAGAGTGGGCCTAAGATAACCTATTATGGGGATTTAAGTCTAAAATCTGTCAGTGAACAAAGGTGACTGAAATTGTCAGCTGGTGAAGACGTGCCTGAAATGCTCTCTCTCCTCATCTCTGCTTCTTGACTTCCTTCAAGTTCCAGCTAAAGGAGTTTCCCCTTTACTTGAATGGAAGAGGCCCCTATAAGAAAATCTGCAAACTAAGGGGACAGATCTTGGGAGAGCAGGGTTGGCTCATGCCCAAGATAAACTTGCTTCCCCTCTTTTTCTTTGTGGATGATTTATTTAAGAACTTTACCTTTCAAATAAATACAACTTTGGAAAATAATATATTTCCTTGTTAAACAGAGCATTTGATGGGAAGCCCTTTACCATAAAGAATAAAAGCAGATTATCTCCAAACATGGCAGTGGTACTATCATAGATGTCTACTTACTTGGAGTGTATGACTGTTCACCAGATAACAATGTATTTGGATCACACTAGAGAAAAGTTAATACCAGTGAAACCTAGTTATATAAGAAATCTTCTGGGTCATGACTGAAAATAAATGAAATTATTTGCTTACTCAGATTTCAATTTGGGTGACCTGAGCTCTCACCTCAGGGGACTCCTGTACTAGTCCTGGAACCAGGACCAAATGCTGTTTGGCAATTCCATTGCCTATACCCACTTCTAAGTCACAGTTCAAGGATGGAGAGGAGCACTTTTGGTCAAGAGGGAGCAAGGCCCTGAGGAACAGTATTGCTTCCAGTCCCAAGGGATCAAGGGCCCTTCCTGGATAAGGATCAAAGTATAGACCAGAGAAGCAATGACCACACCTTTTCCTAGATCACACCACCTTGGAAGTAATGAAAACATCCAACCCCCCAGGACCAGCTCTGAAAATAGCAGTGCAGAAGAAAGTCTGAATCTTGGAACAGTACCCCTTCAGGGAACAGAACCCAACTTTAATATAAAGTATAAGATCAAAAAATAGGGTGGGAAAATGAACAAACAACAAAAAAAGAACATGACCGTAAAAATCTACTATGGTGACAAGGGGATCAAGATGCAAACTCAGAAGAAGGCAATGAAGTCAAAACAACCACAAGTAAAGCCTCAAAGGGAAAAAAAGTGAATTGGACACAAACCAAACAAGAATTCCTGGGAGAACTAAAAATTATTTTCAAAATCAAATAAGAGTGGTAGAGGGAAGATTAAGTAAAGAAATGGGAGCAAAGGAGGAAAATTATGAAAAAACAATTAACATTTTGGCAAGAAAGGCATTAAAACACTAAAGCAAACAACACCTTAAAAACAGAATTGGCCAAATGTAAAAAGAGGTACAGAAGCTCACTAAAGAAAATAATTCCTTAAAAATTAGAATTGGGGAAGGGGAAGCTAAGAACACCATGAGGCATCAAGAAACAATAAAACTAAGTCAAAAGAATGAAAAAAAAAGAAAATGTGAAATATAGGAAAAATGACTGACCTTGAAGATAGATTGAGGAGAGATAATTTTAGAATTGTTGGACTATCTAGGCATCATATTTCCAGAAATTATAAAGGAAAATTGCTCTGATATCCTAGAACCAGAGGGTAAAATAGAAATTGAGAGACTCCACCAATGACCACCTGAAAGAGATCCCAAAATAAAAACTCCCAGGAATATTATAGCCAAATTCCAGAGCTCCCAGATAAAAGGGAAAATACAAGCAGTCAGAAAGAAACTATTCAAATATCATGGAGTCACAGTCAGGATCACAAAAGATTTAGTTATGTGTCAGAGGCTTGATTTGAACTCAGGTCCTCCTAACTCCAGGGCTGGTGCTCTATCCACTGTACCACTTAGCTGCCCCTGATACTTGTAACTTCTAAGAACTTTATCATTACAAGGGCAGTTAGAAGGATTCTACAAAGGCAGAGGGCATGGGAATAAGTTGACTATGTTGGGATGATGTAAAAAAAATGGACAGGCAAGAAAGAGGAAAGCCCCAGGAGAAGGTGAAAGGGAGAGGAAGAATGGGGAACATTACCTTACATAAAACAAATATGCAAGGAAGAGCTTTTGCAGTGAAAGGGAAAATGACGGGGGCAGGCAATACTCAAACCTCACTCTCATCTGAATTGGTTCAAAGTGGGATACACACATACACACACACACACACACACACACACACACACACACACACTCAGCCTACCCAACAGGGAAGTAGGAGGGAAAGGGGATAAAGGAAAGGTGGGGGGGTAGAGGCAAATAAAGGAAGACAGTGGTCAGAAACAAAACAGACTTTAGGGGAAGAAATGGATGAAAAGAGGGAGAAAAGAAAAAACAGAAGAAAATAATATGGAGGGAAATGTACAGTTAGCAATCATAACTATGAATGTAAATGGATAAACTCACTCATAAAACAGAAACAGATAGCAGAATGGATTAGAGACCAAAATCCAACAATACATTGGTTACAAGAAACACACTTGAAACAGAGAGATGCACAGAGGGTTAAAATTAAAGGCTGAAGCAATCTATTGTGCTTCGGCTGAAGTGAGAGTCAGGAGTAACAATCATGATCTCAAACAAAGCAAAAGCAAAAATAGACCTAGTTAAAAGAGGTAATCAAG
This sequence comes from Vombatus ursinus, assembly GCF_900497805.2. Lineage (NCBI taxonomy): Eukaryota > Metazoa > Chordata > Mammalia > Diprotodontia > Vombatidae > Vombatus > Vombatus ursinus. The sequence continues at coordinate 56,073 of NW_020954751.1, forward strand.
GAAACTACATCTTGCTAAATGGCACAATGAAATAATATCAATACTAAACATGTGTACCAAATGGCATAGTATCCAGTTTCATAAAGGAAAAGTTAAATTACAGGAGGAAATAGACAGTAGAACTATACTAGTGGGAGGGGCGGTTCAGTTTTCCCCTTTCAGAGCTAAATAAATCAAATTATAAAATAAATAAAGAAGTCAAGGAAATTAATGGAATCTTAGAAAAACTAAATATGATAGACCTCTGGAGAAAAATGAATGGGAATAGAAAAGAATGTGCTTTTTTCTTCGAAGTATATGGCATCTTCACAAAAATTGACCGTAAAAACCTCACAGAAAAGCAGAAATATTAAATGCACCCTTTTCAAATCATCATGCAATAAAAATCATATCCAATAAAGTTCAGTGGAAGCATACACTAAAAGTTTAATGGAAACTAAATAATCTAATCCTAAAGAATGAGTGGATCAAAGAACAAATAATTTCATTAAAGAGAATGACAAGAATGAGACAAGACATCAGATTTTGTGGGATGCATCCAAAGCAAATTTAAGGGAACATTTATATCTCTAAACACACACATCAATAAAAGGGAGAAAGAGCAGATCAATGAACTGGGGATGCAAATTAAAAAAACAAATTAAAAAAATCCAATTATGTGCCAAAATGGAATTCCTGAAGATCAAAAGAGAGATTAATAAAATTGAAAGTAACAAAACCATCAAACTAATGAATAAAGTTTTATGAAAAAAAAACTCACAATAAAATAGATTAACCATTAGTTAATTTGGTTAAAAAAGAAGAAAACCAAATTACCACTATCAAAAATGAAAAAGATGAATGCACCAATAAAGCAGAGGAAATTAGAATGATTACTAGAAATTATTTTACCCAATAATACGTCAGTAAAATGGACAATCTAAATGAGATGAATGAATATTTGAAAAAATATAAACTGCCCAGATTAGCAGAAGAGGAAATAGAATACTTAAATAACACTATCTTAGAAAAAAAAGTTGAACAAGCAATGAATGAACTCCCTAAGGAAAAAATCCCCATAACCTAATGGGTTTACAAGTGAATTCTACCAAACATTTAAGGAGCAATTACTTCCAGTAAGACTATTTGAAAAAAAATGTAAAGAGAGTCATGGTTTTGATACCTAAACCAAGGAGAGCAAAGACAGAGTAAAAACCAATTTCCTTAATGAATATTGATGTAAACTTTTCAAATAAAATATTAGCACGAAGATTACAGCAAGACATCACAGAGATTGTATACTATGACCCAGTATGATTTACACCAGGAATGCAGGGTTGGTTCAATAATAGGAAAACTACAAGCATAATTGTCTACATGAACAACAAAAATCATATGATTATACCAGTAGATAACAGAAAAAGCTTTTGCCAAAATACAACACTCATCCCTATTAAAAACACTAGAAAGCATAGAATCAATGTAGCCTTTCTTAAAATAACAAGTAGTATCTAGCTAAAATCAAGAGTAAGCATTATTTGTAATGGGGATAAACTTTAAGCCTATAGCAATAAGACAAGAAAAATAAATTGGAGAAATAAAAATAAGCAAGAAGGAAACAAAGTTATCACTCTTTGCAGATGATATGATGGCGTATTTAGAGAATCCTAGAGAATCAACTAAAAAACAAGTTGAAACAATGAAGAACTTTAGCAAAGTTGCAGGATATAAAATAAGTCAAATAAACTGAGACAAACAGGGTTAAGTGACTTGCCCAGGGTCACACAGCTATTAAGTGTCCAAGGCTGGATTTGAACTCAGGTATTCCTGAATCCAGACCTGACAGTCTATCCACTGTGTCACCTAGAAGCCCTAGATTTCATGATTATTGCTTCATAACAGAGTTAGAACTTTGGTACTGCTAGGCCTCCTTCCTTCACATTTTTTCATTGATTCCTTGATATTCTCAATCTTTTGTTCTTTCAGATGAATTTTATTATTATTTTTTTCTAGCTTTACAAAATAAGTCTTTGGTAGTTTGATTGGTATATCGCTAAGTAAATTAACATTGGTAGAACCATCATTTTTATTACATTGACTTGGCCTACCCATGAGCAATTAATAATTTTCCAATTGTTTATATCTGTCTTTATTTGTGTGAAAAGTTTTGTAACTGTATTTTTCTTGAATTTTTTTTGTCCTTTTTCTTTTGCAGCATGGCTGATACAGAACTATGTTTTGCACAGCTTCACATGTATAACTGATATTATATTGCTTACCTTCTCAAGGGGTGGAGGAGGGGTAGACAGGAGGAAGAGAATTTGTTAAAAAATTTGCATATAATTGGAAAATATTTAATGAAATAAATAAAATATACTAAAAAGGAAAGTATGTGAAATACAATCTTTTTGTAAATAACTTTTTACCAAGGTAGGGTCATTTTTCAGGTGGCTAAGAGTATTTAAGTGCACCTATTACATAATACTGTATATTATAATTATTTGTGTTTGAGTCTTATTCCCCAATTAGATGACAAATTCCATAAAATGCCTCCCCCAGTGTCTAGCATAGGAATCTGTAGATAGTATATGTATTTGGACTTCGGGGATTTAGAAATCAATTAATCCAACCACTTCATTTCACAAAGGATGAGACTGATACAAAGGAGCAAAATTTCATCCTCCCTTTTTGAAGAGGACCAAGGACGTCATGGGTGATGTTCTGACTTGCGCATGAATTGGACTTAAGTGAGGCATAGGTACTAAGGTAGTAGGTAGTAAGGAAAATATTGGAGAATGAACTCATATCATAGCATCACAAAATTTCAGAGTTAGAAGGGAACTCTGAAGTCACCTAGTTAAACTCATAACTGAAAAAAATTTTCCCTACAAAGTACTTGACAAATGGTCACCAAGCTTTTGTTTGACATCCTACAATGATTTGTTTGATACCCTACAATACCCCGCTGAGGCAGTCCATTCCCCTTTAAAAAAATCATTCTCTATTTTTGTAACAAGGGCTTCCTAATTGTATTTATATGTATTGTGTGCCTCCAAAATACTTGATTTCTTTTGTAGTTAATTTCTTTTTAAAAAGAAATTATCTTTTGTTTTTATATCACTTACAGTTTTTCACTGTCTCTTTCCTCCCACTCCCTCTCAGAGAGATACACCTTGTAACAAAGAATAAAAAAAGAGAAATTAAAAAAAAGCCTAGTAAGACTAACCAACATATGAGGAAAAGTCTAATGTTACGTGCAGTGTTCTATGCTTATGGTCTCCCCACCTTTGCAAAGAAGGTGGGGAATGAGGGGTGGAGAAGGTGTCCACCTATCTCTTCTCTGAGGCAAGATTTGGTCATTATAATTTCATAGCTATAAGTTTTGATGAATGTGTTGCTGTTCTTTCTGTTTGCATTGTTGTAGTTAGTTGTGTATATTGCTTCCCTGGTTTTGCTCTCTTTATTTTGCATAGATTCATCTAAATCTTTTTCTGTATTGATCATGTTTATAGTTTCCTGGAGCACAGTAATATTCCATTACATTCATGTATCATGATTTGTTCGCTATTCCCAATTAAGCTGATTCCACTTTAGTTAGAATTACTTGTTGGGGAAGTTTTTCTTGACATCAAATCTAAATGCCCCTTTGTTTCTTTGTCATTTCTACCCATTGTTTCCCATTCTCGCCTCTGGAGCCAAGAAGAATTAGCCCTCTTCTACACGACATCCCTTCAGATACTTGAGGACAGCTACCATGTCCCTCCTTGATGTCTTCTGGCTCCAATCCATTTCTTGTCTCAATCACTATATTATACAGTCCTTTCCAGTCCAGTGAGAAACAACTTTATTTTCTCTAGATATCTCATGAATAAGGACACGAGCTGCTCAGAGCCTGGTGTTGACTTCATTCCAGAGCCTTCCATTGTATATTTGCTCTCTCTCTATAAACAGCTGGCATATGCCAAACTGGTGCTATATGACTAACGCCCACAATTTACAACTCACCAGTCACTGCATTTTGTCAGCAGAATGAAATTAGCTTGATATGTTGAATGTAAACAAGGGAGTTATTTAAAATTCAGCTACCTTTTTAGGGCAACCTTTTAGACCTTGGCATCTGAATTTTACTTACTTCCCTCAGATATGATTCTAAGCTTCCTTTCTATTAATTTAATGTCATGTATTTCAACCATAGTTTTCAAAACCTAATAAAGTCAAGTAAGCAAGATTCACTCATTTCAATTCAACAAATATTTTAAATTACCTACTATGTTTAAGACATTATGCCAGGACTTGTGGATGCAAAGATGAAAAATTTAAAAAGTTCCTGTGTTACTCCACTCATGTTTGAAACTCACACCCCAGGAATGAACTGTCTTGATTGGTGAATGAATGAGCCCACACTCAACTAGTACGTTATATTTAGTCATTCCTAGACTACCAGATAAGGTCATACTTCACATATGATCCAGTAGCTTAATCTGTGTTTGTAAACTCATCCATCCCCTTTCCATGTCTGGCTTTGGGCTCAGTGATCAAATCAATAATACACTACCATTGTTCCTGGAAAGAGCACGTGACTTGGCTACTCTATGGATCCACTCACCATTACTGTGATTCCCCAAACACTCCCTTCTCTGGCTACCACTTCTATATATGTGTTGCCTCGCCCTATGGGAAAGCAAGCTTCTGGAAGGCAGGAACTGCTTCACTTCTATATTAGTATCCCCAAAACTTAGAACAGTGCCTGATACATATTAACTGCTTAGTAAATGCTCTTCATTCATTCCTTTCCTGAACTTAAGGAGTTTGCCATTTCTTAGGGGGTCATAGGACATGTATACAGATCCGTGTGGCTCTCAGTAGACATCTAGTTCAACCCGCACCTGAAAAAGAACCCCACTTTCCTCCCAACACATTCACCAAATGGTGACCCAGCCTTTGTTTAAAGACTTCCAGAGAGGGAGAGGTCCCTACTTCTTGTTGGCCCATCCTAAGTTGGGATGCTTGTGATTGTTTTTTTTTCCCTTGAGGCAATCAGGGTTAAGTGACTTGCCCAGGGTCACACAGCTAGTAAGTGTGTCTGAGGCTAGATTTGAACTCAGTTCCTTCTGATTCTAGGGTTGGTGCTCTATCCACTGTGTCACTTAGTTGCCCTGACACTTGTGATTGTTTCCCTAATGTGGAGCTAAAATCTGCCTCTCCATCTTTGCTGTGCTGTTTCTATCTTGTTCTGCCCTGTGGGACCAAGAAAAACAAGTTGAAACCCTCTTCCACATGATGGCCCTTTAAATATTCCAAGATAGTTTTTACAATCCCTCTAAATCTTTTCTTCTCTAAGCTAAACAACCCCCTAGTTCTCCATTTTGAAGAAAAAAAACCTAACACATTTCCTACCTTGAAGGGATCTACAATCAAGTATGGATGATATGACCCAAAGATAACATAAAGCAGAGTAAAATGGGAGCAAAGGACAGTCAAATAAAGTGCTCTAGGAAAGTTGAGGAGGCAGAGATCAATTTTGTTGTTTTTCAGTTATTTCTGTTGTATCCAGGGGTTTTCTTAGCAAAGATACCAGAGTGGTTTGCCATTTCCTGTTCTGGTGTGTCTGCATTTTACAAATGAGGAAGTGAGGCTAACAGAGTTAAGTAACTTGCCAAGGGTCGCACAGGTAGTAAGTGTCTGAGGCTGACTTTGAACTCAAGATGAGTCTTTTTGCCTCCAGGCCCGGCACTCTCTCCACTGTGCTGCCTACCTGCCCCAGAGATCAATTTTAGCTGAGATAATTTGTGGAAAACATTAGGAGGTCACACGAGCTGAAATTTGAAAGAAGAAAATGATTCTAAGAAGCTGAGATGTGCCCGTTCTATGGATGGAGGAAGAAAATTATTCCAACAGGTTGGGATGTGGAGGAAGCATGCTCTATGGGTAGGGGATAGGCTGAATTAATGCAGGGAGATAGAAGAGGGCAGAAGATGGGAAACAGTTACTATTGAGATGTAATATGAGTGAAGGGCAATAGAGTGATTTAAAACTGGAAAGATAGGTTGGAACTAAATTGTGGAGGGCTTGAATGCCAGGATAAATAATTTGTCCTAGTAATTTTTTCCCATTGACAAATGAGAGCTACTCAAGTTTTTTTAAAAGCAGGAATGTAACAAAGTCACACTTAAGCATTAGGATAATTACTTTGGCAAATGTTCTATGTGAATGTACTGGTAGGTAAGAAACTGGAGGTGGGGAAATCAACCTGGAAATATAACATAAATGTGGATGGGAAATGATAAAAGCCTGAACTAGCAAGGAGGCAGTATTAGTGCAAAAAGGGGGATGGATGTAAGAGAGATTGTCAAAGCACAATCAACAGGATTGCTCACAGGTCATGTTTATGGAGCTGGTGTGATTGTAAGGGTACTGGCAAGTGTCTAAAACTTCCTTGCCTTAATTCTCCCTAGCCCACTGACTGATGCCTGACAACCCACAGTTAGGGCTTTATCCCTTTAGCTTGAAATTTCAGTGCAACTCTGCCTCACTTAAATCCAATTCACGCATAAATCAAGACATTAGCTTGAGGTTTTGAGTCACTGTAAAATTCAAACCTCCTTGGGAGAGAGTACAGTTTAAGCTATGGAGCAGAGTCAATGCTTGGGGTGGAAGAAGAAGGCTAAGAATGATTGGGATGACCTCCTCCTATTTCACAGTTTTTCCCAGGATTGGTCCTGCCCAGAAGGTAGAAAATCTGGCATAGTGGAAAGTACACTGAACCCACACTCAGAGAGAGCTGAGTTCAAAATCTGACTCGGAGGATTACTAGCTGGATGATTAGCAACAAGTCATTTTTTTTTTTGCTATAATTTCCTTCTCTGTAATGAGGATAAGAAGGCCTACCTCATGGGGTTATTGTGGGGAAAATATTTTATAAATCTGTTTCATAGACATTCTAGCAGCAGCATCCCGTTTTGGCCAGTGGAGCTCAGAAGGGTGAACGGATGAGAGTGGATGACATCTCAATGGACTGTCTATGCCTGTGATTCCATAGGTCCTGAGTAAGCACTTATCACTTACAAGCCCAGGGGAGCTGCTATATATCCTAGTCTTGTCAATGGAAAGAACACTAGAATTAGAGAACTTGGATTCCACTCTACTACCTGAGTCTGAGCTTCCTCATCCATAAAAGACTGATGACCTCTCAGCTCTCAGAAGCCCTGATCCAAGCTCCTTATTTCCAGGATGCTGGGCAATTCAAGAGCTATGAATACAAATGAATGTTTAAACAGCCACTCCCCCAAATCGCTTCTCTTGGTTGATACCGTGAAACTGGGAAACCTGTCCTCAAGATCTAGATGGGAGGAAAGAGTTTGAAGCTCAGGATTGTGCTGTGGTAGATTCCTGTAATCTTGTATTCTGCCAGACTCCTGATTCTGAATGGAAGGGAAGGAGAAGGAGGAGAAGGAGGAGAAGGAGAAGGACAAGGAGAAGAAGAAAAAGGAGAAGAAGGAGGAGAAGAAGGAGGAGAAGAAGGAGATGGAGAAGGCGAAGGAAAAGGAGATAGAGAAGAAGGAGAAGGAGAAGGAGGAGAAGGAGAAACCATCCAAAGCCAAGTAATGTGTCGCCTTGATTTTTGTCTTAACTAATAGAGTCTGGGAAGGGAAGGGGTTAAAAGGAAGTATTTATGTAGCACTTTATTTCATTTGATCTTCACAACAACCCATGGATGTTATTATTTTCCTCATTGTACAATTGAGGAAATTGAGTCAAAGGTGAAATATAATAATAGTTAATATTTCTATAGTGCCTACTGAGTGCCAGGCACCGTAGTAAATGCTTTACAATTATTATCTCATTTGATCTTTATAACAACCCTAAGATGTAGGTCCTGTTATAGTCCCCATTTTACAGATGAAGAAACTGAGGCAAAGAGAGGTGAAGTTACTTGCTTAGAGTCACACAGCTAGTAAATGTCTGAGGTCGGATTTGAAATTAAGTTTTCCTGACTCCAGTCTCAGCTGTGGGGCAGCAGGGAAAGAAATGCCCCCTGGGAGTAGTCTTTCCAAATGGACTAGGACTATGGAATAGAGTAGACCTCTATCTGGAGTCAGAAGATCTGGATTCAAATCATGGGTTTGCTACTTCTTTTGTTAGTCTGGGCAAATCATTTGGCCTTTTAAGGTCTCAGTTTCCTTATCTGTAAAATAGAATTACATTGAATGACTTCCAAAGTCTCTTCTATTTTTGAGTCCTATGATTAAAATCTTTTAGCTAATGGTGTTTTCCCCCCTGAGGAATGTTTTCATAATCTCTTCTTGAAACAAGGTTAATTTCACTTAAATGGTAAACATTGAACTTCATCCTGTTGGTCGTATTCTCCTCTTAGGAGAATTTAATTTTCCTGTAAGATCTTCCTACAATTTTGTAATAGGAACCTGATACATAGACACTAGGTGTCGAGGAGGAGTTTCTTGACAAGAATCCACCAGTTGCCTGTCATCTTGGATGCAGCTTCCAGGAAGAAGTATGTTCCTCAGTAAGGGACCAGGTTATATGCCTAGTGTCATAGGAGGTACCTCAGTCCAAGGCCAGTAAATCAGGGATTCCCCCTAGGACATGCAAAATTAAGATAATGCTAGGGGCGGCTAGGTGGCACAGTGGATAGAGCACTGGCCCTGAAGTCAGGAGGATCTGAGTTCAAATCCGGCCTCAGACTAAACACTTGACACTTACTAGCTGTGTGACCCTGAGCAAGTCACTTAACCCCAATTGCCTAAAAAAAAAAAAAGATAATGCTATTTGTACTACCTGTCTCACAGGGTGGTTGTGGGCACCTAGGCAGAGAGGTGGCACTGTAGAGAGAGTGTTGGATTTGATGCCAGGAAGACCTGATTTCAAATCACACCTCAGATGCTTACTTGCTTTGGGGCCCTGAGCCAAGTCACCTAATTTTTTTCAGCATCAGTTTCTTCATCTGGAAAATAGGGATGATAATAATAGCACCTACCTTCTAGGCTAGTAGTATATAAATGTTACTGGCTGAGCAAAGAACTTTGTAGACTCAAAAGTGTTACATAGATGTAAGTTATTTTCTCCCACCTATCCCCAGGATGGCTCAGTTAGGGGGCAGAATTTTATTAATTTCTTATAGGAATTTTTATTGAAATATTCTTTGAGAGACCACTGAAAAGCTTAGGTCATTACAAGACCCTGTTTCTGTTCTCCTGTGTTCTTGGAATTAATTATGGTTTCTTTTCTTTCAATGTCATTTTTCTTCCCCTATTGAACCAGGAAAGTCACACTCAGGTTCAGGCTAATTTTCCAAAGAGGAAAATGACATTTTGATGTAATTTATGCATGTAAATAAAATTCATTAGAAGGAAAATTTTAAGTGGATAAGAGGTTTTTAGGGAAATGAGTTTCCCTAAAACTCTGCAGTAAGTATAGAAATGGATCATACAGTTCTTCTGCAGTAAGTGGAGAAACCTTAGGATGGAGGGCGGGTTGTTAGCTATATACTTGCTGGGAATGGAAGAGGGGTCATCACTCAGGCTGTCAAAATCAAAGTGGGAATCCTGGAAGAGGTGAACACAGAGGTGGATTTTGCATGAGAGAAGAGAGCTGGTTTGATAAAGGTTTTCTCAGACAATGGGAAATGATGATTGAGAAAAAGAAGGATTGAACTCAGCAAACTCATTAAGTTCCTGCTGTGTTCAAGGCCTGTTCGTGGTGCTGGAAATACAAAGATGAAACACTATGGAGGTCCAACTCTCAAGGAGCTTATAATCTAATAGCGGGGACTGCACACAATGCATGAACAAATAAAAATATAATACAGGATACATTTTGACAGAGTCAAAGGAGTGACTCAAAGTGCTCTAGGAATATGTGAGGAAGGAGAAAGAGGAGTGTTACTGGGGGTAAAATGACCTGGATTCAAATCTTACCTTTGATATTTATTACCTGTCTGACCTTGGGTAAGTCACTTAAACTCCCTGGGCCTCAGTTTCCTCATCTGTATGTTGAGGGAGTTGGATTAGATAAAAATCCATGGTTCCCTTAATCACAGCTAAAATCCCACCATCTACAAGAAGCCAATCTTTCCCTATCACCCTTAATGCAATGTCTCCCATCTGCTGGTTATTTCCAATATAGCCTGTATACAGCTTGTTTGTACGTTGTTGTTTGCATGTTGTCTCTCATTAGAATGTGAGTTCCTGAAGATCAGGGACTAATCTTTTTATCCCTCCTGGGTCCAGTACATCCTTCTGCCCCTCCTGAGGCCATGTGGCCTTTGAGAAATGGGCCTGGGTGCTTAGAACACTGCCTGGAATATAGCAGAGTCTTAATAGTAAGCACTTACTAGATGGACACTAACTGACTGATACCAGATCCTATGAAATCACGTTCATCTGGGAGTCGAGGTGGGAGAGATTGGGGGAGGCTTCATGACAAAGGTGGTAACTGAGCTGGAGCTTAAAGGAAGGCCATATTAGCAGGCAAAGATGTGGAAGGAGTACATTCCAGTTGTGGGGGATGGCTTACGTGAATGCCAGATATGGGAGAAAGATGGATAAGATTAGCGAACAGCAAATAGTCTATTTTAGCTGGAATATCTAGTAAGTGAAATGAGGGGAAAAGAGTGAAAAAATGGCAAGATACATATTACTTCCTGATATATCTTTGGAGAGTAAAGTCCTGTGTGTGAGTGTGTGTGTGTGTGTGTGTGTGTTTGTGTGTGCTCATGCCCATGTTAGTGGATTTGATATCTTGTTAGAGCTAGGTGATAGCAGTGCACAGAATCTTGGAACTGGGGTCAGGAAGATTTAAATTCACATCCAGCCTCAGACACTTACTAGCTCTGGTCAAGTCGTTGAAGTGCTTGTGTCTCAGTTTTCCTCATCTGTAAAATGGGTATAATGATAGCACCTACCATCCAGGGTTGTTGTGAAGCTCAAATGAGATAAAAATTATAAAGTGCTTTGTAAACCCTAAAGGATGGGCAAATGCTATCAATGACGACAATAGCTACAACCAGTATGGCAATGATGATGATGATGATGATGATGATTTGTGAATAGGTCCCTTGGACAACATCAACTAAACTGGGGAAGAGGAACCAAATCTCCACGTGTCCCCTCCCCTTTACACATTTGCTGGTTTTAGCTGTTACTGAAATGAATAGAGTAAAATCTGCTCAGTGTCTGTCGGAACCTTGTCATGGAATGTTGAGACAAGGACGATTGGGAGCACATACCACCAGCCCTCCTCTCCTGGGAAGGAAGGAATGATGGGGATGGTTGAGGGGAGGGGTGCTTGTGCAGAGAACACATGTTAATTGGGTCAGATGACTTGTGACTAACTGAGTTATAGATGCTCCAGAAATCTAGTCCACAACAAAGGTTAGTAAGTATGACAAAAGGGGCTGTACCAGTTTTGTCCCAGTTTATACCTTTCCCCATCCCATACTCATCATTAATTTACTCTCTCTTGAAACCTTTGAAGCTTAAATCAGATGCCATCTCCTCCATGAAGTCTTCCTTGATTCTCTCAGCCAGAAATGCTTTTTAAAATTTGAACTCTCATAGCGCTATATTTTATACATGTATATACGTGTATGCACACTTTAATATATGTGTATACACACATAATGAATTTCTGTGTATACACACTTTTATATATGTGTGTATATACCTTTATGTCTATATATGTACGTGTATGTGTGTGTATATGTCCGTGTGTGTTTACACATGGCAGCTAGGTGGTCCAGTGGATAGAATGCTAGGCCTAGAGTTAGGAGGACTCATCTTACTGAGTTTAAATCTGGGCCCGGACACTTACCAGTTGCTTGACCCTGGGCAAGTCACTTTACCCTGTTTGCCTCAGTTTCCTCAAATGTAAAAAGAGCTGGAGAAGGAAACAGCAAACCACTTCAATATCTTTGCCAAGAAAACCCCAAATGGGGTCATGAAAAGTTGGACATGACTGAAGTAACTGAACATCAACAACAACAAAATAATACATATATAAATCAATAAATCAATCCAGCATTTATTAAGGACGTATTACGTGCCAGGCCCTATGCTTGGTGATAGAGACTCAAAGACAAAGTGAAGCACTCCCTGCCCTCTTGCTTACTCCTAAAAAGTGGAGACAGCACACACATGCATACATAGAGGTACACCAAATCAATGAATTAATAATCATTTATTAGGAGTCAACTGTGTCTCAGGTAGGATGTTAGACCCTGGGTATCCTGTGAATAACAGATGAAGCAAATGCAAGTTGACCTGAGGAGGGGGGAGGCCCTAATGGCTGAAGGGATCCAGAAAGGGCATAATCCAGAAAGGCTCTAGAGCTGAGGAGGAAGAAGGGGAGGGCATGTATTCCACATAGGGACAGACTGTGCAAAGACATGCAGATGGGAAATGGAGTGTTATGTATGAGCAACAGCAAGAAGGCATGTTTTGGTTGGATTTAGAGTGTATGGAGAGCAATGAACAAAAAGCTGGAGAGGCAGGATTGGGCCAGGTGCAAAAGAACTTTAAATACCATTGTTGTTCAGTCGTTTTAGTCATATCTGACTCTTCATGACCCTATTTGGGGTTTTCTTGGCAAAGATACTAGAGTGGTTTGCCATTTCCTTCTCTAGCTCATTTTACAAATGAGGAAACTGAGGCAAACAGGGTTAAGTGACTTGCCCAGGGTCACACAGCTAAGAGATATCTGAGGCTAGATTTGAACTCAGGGGGATGGGTCTTCCAGACTCCAGGCTCGGTGCTCTATCCCCTGAGCTACCTAGATGCCCCTTTAAACACTATACAGGAGAGTTTATATTTGATCTGAGACGCAATAGGGAATCACTGAACTTTACTGAATATTGGAATGATATGGTCGCTCTAGGAAAATTACTTTGAATTAGAGTGGACAAAGGCTTGATGAAGGGAAACTGATTAGGAGGCTGTTACAATAGTTGAGAGGAGAGGGTATGAGGACCTAAATAGCATTTGTGTCTGAAGGAGGAGGTAACTCCATTTAAAATATGTGATAAAGGGAAGAGGGTCCAGGACATCCTTCTGCCCCTCCGGAGGCCGTGTGGTCTTTGAGAAATGGGCCTGGGTCTTTGGTCTTTTTGTTCATTCTTTTTCTGTTGTAGTTAGGTCTAGAAAGTGTACAGTGAGTGCTGGACCTGGCCTCAGAAAGACCCGAGTTCAAATCTAGCCCTGGGCAAGTAGCTTAACTTCTACCTGCCTCAGTTTCCTCCCCTGCAGAATGAGTATAATTATAGCTTCTACCTTCCAGGGTTGTTGTGAGGATAAAATGAGATGATATTTCTAAAGTGCTTAATGTAATTTTAAAGAGCTAGTTGTATGTAAGATTCTCAGCCATGGGAATGTAAGAGTCCCAGAATTCAGTAAGAGTATCAAAGCCACCCCAGAAGAGATGCCCTAAGCAGTAAGAGTCCTGAGTCTCCAGCCCAGCAAAAGCCCATAGTGATGCCAGCTCTGAACATAAATTTGGTGAGACTAATGACATGAAGGAACTAAGTTGTGAGACTAATTTAACCTTTTTCTCTCAACCTTACCCCTCAAGACCAAGGTGGGCCCCCAAGATATAAGGGGAAATATTTGTATGTTCTTTCTATATCTTTGAAGTAAATAATCTTTTTAAAAAAAAAGCTAAACTGGTGTTAAATGGTAAAATGGAACTAGACTGTTAGCCAATGGGCCACCCCAAATGGGAGGGTCCTGACTGATGGACCCTTAAGCTGATGGCAGAGAAGAGAGACTCCTTAACTCCTTCAGAGTACATGAGAACCAAAAAGGGGTGAAAAATGTAACAGAACTAGTACTGAGAGGATGGGACCAGTGCAATCATGTTCCATTCGTATCACCTGAATTGTATTTTTCTGCTGCTCTGAGGCAAGAGCTTCCTGTCTCCTTTTCTTTCCCACTGCCTTGTTCCTCTTCTCCTTCTCCCCCTCCCCCACCAATTACAGACCTGTGATATGCATGTGTTGCCTTACGTCCTTTCTCTAAAAGGCCTTGTGTTTGTATAATGCAATGTGACTCTCAATGATTTGTTCTCAAGTATGGGAACAATTGGGATCTTGGCTCTTGGACAGAGCTGCCAGTTGAAGATTTCATCCTGTTGTTCTTCCTGGTGTAAATAAGCATTCATGGTAAGAGACATCTGGCGTGGTTTCTGCCTGAGTCACGGAAGGGTGGACCAACTCTGGCCCTGAGAGACTTGGGTTGTCAAAGGGGGAAGTAAAGGACAGAAAATAGCGAATTGAAAAAAAAAAAACCAACCCAAAAAATCCAGATCCGTCCCATTTATAGCATGTGCTGCCTGGCTGGATTTACCAGTGACATAAAAGAGGCTGGAGCTCTCTGGCATCCCTGGGCCCCCTACGTGGTTGGGCACTGTGCTGCTGGTGCTTGGCATTAATTCATGAAGACAAGAGTTACCTTCCACAGAGCTCTAGTGCATATAAGTAAAATCCATCTGTAAACTCTCCAAGCTATGGGGGTAGGGTGGGGTGGGCTGCATATACCCTGTATCTTCACATGTTAAGCAGATTTCACACAGAATATAAACATTAAGATGGGGACACAGATAGTCTGATGCTCTGCATGTAGTATGCCCCAAAGAAATGTTTGTTTAGTTGACCTGAATGGGAGTCTCTTCAGGATAGCTCAGCCCTTGGTTCCAATATCTCAGACAATGTTGTCTAATGTCTCTTGACCAGAACTACAGCTAGGGGAGGGTGAAAAAGGCTTTGTTCCACAGTGTTGACATTGGGGGTTACCTCATCACCACTGTAATCTGGATTCCCCATGCCTTGTTCTTCGCAATCTTCTGCTGACATTTACCATGTGCCACAGCCCCACTCCTTCACCTATCTCCACTCCAAGCTGTCATCTGCAGCATACCAGCATGGTGATGCCCCTCATTTAGGGCTTACCTCCTTCCCTCCTTAACCACATGGGGATAGGAGTCAGACTCCTTGAGGGATAGGTCTGTCCCTTTCCCTATCCTAGTGCACAAATTGGACTTTGCTGTGTTCTTTCTCTAATAACATAGTTCCTTTTCCCCTAGGTATTTTTGTATCAGATTTTTGTACCAAATTCCAATTTGTGGCTCTGCCAATCAATTCTTCTCTTCTCCCACCCCTCCCTAATTCTCCTCATACCCAGCCTCATTTAAAAAACTCTTCTGCTCTGAGGGAAGTGGGGCTATTCATTAGAATGATTAGACATATATTATCATCATGTAAGGAGATGTCTTGAGCTAAATGTTCCAGTCAGTGCTACAGCTAAGGAAAGGTGGACCAAAATTTTCAGCCCTTCTATACAGAAAATATCTACTAATGTTTATGGTGATGCCTGCAAGATCCCCAAAGACCCTCTACATCATCAAAAGGATTCTATTATGAATCATGGAGTACCGTATTTGGGAGACACCCTAGAGAGTCTCAAGGCCAACCATCCTTGCCTAGAACATTACAATCAGTCTAGTTTGAGCATTAATTGAATTCTGATGCTTTGAAAATGGATAACCCAATGCATGATACACATAGGAACTCAAACAGAATATTCAATTAATTACTCCATCATTTGGGAATTTACTATACAAGTACATATACCTTTTTTCTCTATTAACTTCTCTTATCCCATCTGAAAACTATATGTAACAAGTAATAAAATATTTTAATTAAATTTTTTATTAATTAATTTATTTTTAGTTTTCAACATTCACTTCCATAAACTTTTGAGTTTTAAGTTTTCTTTCCCTCCCTCCCCTCCTCCTTCCTCAAGACATTGTGCAATCTGATACAGGCTGTACATATACACTCCTATTAAACATGTTTTCACATTAGTCATGTTGCAAAGAAGAATTAGAACCAACAGGAGGAACCATAAGAAAGAAGAAACAAAACAAAACAGAAGAAAAAAAAAAGAGCAAATAACATGCATTGATCTGCATTCAGACTCCATAGTTCTTTTTTTGGATGTGGATGGCATTTTCCAGCATGAGTCTTTTGCAGATATCTTAGATCCTTGTATTGCTGAGAAGAGCTAAGTCTATCAAAGTAAGTAATCGTACACCTTGACTGTTACTACGTACAATGTTCTCCTGGTTCTGCTCACTTCACTCAGCATCAGTCTATACAAGTCTTTCCAGGTTTTTCTAAAGTCCTCCTGCTCATCATTTCTTATTGCACAATAATATTCTGTTTCATTTGTATACCACAAGTTGTTCAGCCATTCCCCAATTGATGGGCACCCCCTTAGTTCCCAATTCTTGGCCACCACAAAAAGAGCTGCTATAAATATTTTTGTACATATGCCTTTGGGCACAGTTCCAAATTGCTCTCCAAAATGGTTAGATCAGGTCACAACTCCACCAACAATGCATTAATATTCCAATTTTCCCATATCCTCTCTAACATTTATCATTCTCTTGGTTCTTTCCAGATCTTTGAAATTAAAAAAATTAAATTAGAAAATTAAGAAATTTAAAAAAAATTATCCAAATTGCCCTCCAAGCCATCTCCAAATAAAGAATAACTGCTAACATCCAGTTCTAATTTCTATTTTCAATTGGTCTATTCTAATTATTTTATCTTGTTTATTCTCCTTCATGCCATTTCTCCTAAAAGGACATCTGGAACTGTGATGTTAAATTCAAGTGCTAACTCTACTGCCCTACATAGGAAAAAGATCCTCCTGTAAGAATCTTGTGATTTTTTTCTGTCTTTCTTCTTATCTGGCCTCCTTCCAATTACTCTCTTAGTTGGATATCTTACCAAAATTTCCTTAAATTTGCTTTATTTCTCAGTGCTTCTCCTTGTTTTATGAAACAATATGGCTCACAATTTTCTACCATCCTTTCCTTAAGATATTAAAAAGGAATTTATATTCTAAACTGTCATTGCCTTTGACTACCATATCTCTCAGTTTGGCAAGTAAGTCACGTTTCTGACTTCAGTGATTTTAGGACCTTTTGGTCTCCTCATTATGAGTAATCAATTTACGTTGGTTAGACTTTTGAACGAAATTATTGTAATCAACCTTCCATCAATATTCCATGTTTCTGCATCAATAATTTGTTTAAATAGGTCACATTGAAGTAATTTTATGCCATATCTTTTACTCATTTTTATTCTTCTAGATTGCTACTAATTTTAATTTTTGTTCTAATAAATTAGTGATTTAACAAACAAACCCTCCAAACAAAACATTTATAAAATACTCTTAAATTTCCACAGTGCTTACTTACAACTCATAAGAATTCACAGCAACCCTTTGAGGCTGATGCTACAGAGATAATTATCCTCATTTTACAAATGGGAAAACTAGGCTCAGACTGACTTGCCCATGATCACATAGCTAGTATCGGAAATAGAATCTGAATCTGGGTTTTTCCGACTTCAAGGTTAGTTCTCTGTTCACTCAGACACTGAACATAAATATAGGAGACTGGGTTTGATATTTTGGCTCTGTTACTAGCTGCATGACCACATGCAAATCAGTTTATCTCTCTGTGTTTAAGTATTCTTCATAGTAAAAGGAAGTTACTAATAATTAGATAACCTATTCTAGGGTAGTCCTTACAAGTGGTTGTAAGGAAAACACTTTGTACATATTTTTGCTCAGTTGTGTCAGACTCTTCATAACCCCGTTTGGGGTTTTCTTGGCAAAGATACTGGAGTGGTTAGCTATTTCCTCCTCCAGCTCATTTGACAGACTAGGAAACTAGGCAAACAGGGTTAAGTGACTTGCCCAGGGTCACACAGTTAAGTATCTGAGGCCAGATTTGAACTCAGATCTTCCTGACTCCAGGCTCAGTGCTCTATCCACTGTGCCACCTAGATGCCAACATTTGTACATTTTAAAGAGGTATATAAATATTACTTATTTTCATTATTATGTATGTAGGTTCTCAAGAATATTTTGTCTGGGGTGAGAATGCCCAGGCACTTGTTGCGGCCCCAGCTTATCAAGTCTTTCCATGGGCATGGAAATACTCTGAGATGGGTAGGGAGAGCAAAAAAGCACAAAGAATATAGGATACAGACTAGATGCTGCAAGGCCAGGGTATCCCAATGTCAACCAATGGCAAGTGGTCTTTCATTTATGCCCTATTAACAGGACAGCAAGGTGGTGCAGTGGATAGAGTGCTGGACCTGGATTTGGAAAGATCTGAGTTCAAATCTGGCCTCAGACACCTATTAGCTATGTGACCCTGAGCCAGTCAATTAACCCTGTTTGCCTCAGTTTTCTCATCTCTAAAATGTGCTGGAGAAGGAAATGGCAGATCACTCCAGTATCTCTGCCAAGAAAACCCCAAATGGTGCCACAAAGAGTCGAACAAGACTGAAACAACCTCCGGGCATAAATAGTTTGTCCTCCTTAAAGAAGCTTCTGCTACTAGCTTAGATGTTGGTTCAAAGCAGAAAATGAAATTGAGGGGGTGGAGAGAAGAGGAAGAAGGAAGAAAAAAATGAATGAAAACATATTTTTTTTCTTTGCCAATTATGTAATGCAGAGAAAAATATATAGGAGGACCCAGTACCCAAGCCACAACGGTTGGGTATATTGATCATTTTGAGAGTTTTTTTGGTGCAGGGTGGTTGTATGGACCTGTGATTTCATTGATAGAAGAAATTCCTGGTGAGAGTGAGGAAACTTTCTCTACCAATGAATCCAATCAACTGCTCGGTAACTTAGAGAGCTGTGCCAAGGGAATTAAGGGTTTAAATGATTTGCTCGTTGTTACACTATTAATATATGTCAACGGAGAGATTTGAACCCAGGTCTCCCTGACTCTGAGGCCAGTTCTCTATCATAATTCCAAAATGATGTTGACATTAGAAAATACAAAAAATTGATAATCTACCTAAAATGTGATCTTACTAAATTCTCTATGTTAAATAAAGAAGAGCAGTGAGGCATTATGGAAATTGTGCTGGATTTGGAGTCAGAGGATTAGGGTTCAAATACTGGCTCTGCCTCTTTGTATCTGTGTGACCTTGGGAAAGTCACCACACAGATTTCTCACCTGTAAAATGCAGAGATAAGACTAAAGATCTCCTTCAATTCTAATCTATAATATTTTGCATATCATAGATCACAGCAGGTGGCACCGTAGTGCACAGAGCACTGAGCCTAGAGTCAGAAAGCTCTGAATTCAAATCCAGACACTTACCAGCTGTGTGACCCTGGGCAAGTCACTTAACCTCTGTTTGCCTCACTTTCCTCATCTGTAAAATGGGAATACGAATAGCACCTACCTCCCACAGTTATTGTGAGGATAAAATGAATTGCAATTTGGAAAGTGCTTTGCAAACTTTATAAATCCAGCTATTCCACTGTTAACTGGATAACCATATTCTTGTGCTTATCCTGTTTTGCCCCTAGATGGTGATCATGCCTGCTTTGTTGAAGTGGTTTGCAAGAAAAATTTAAAAGATACATTACTATTTTCTTAAATTAAGTTCTTCATTATTGATTACATCTTCATAATTGGTTCTTAAATGTTGCATTTCAAATCCTTCAGAATAATTTAAATTGGATAATTAAATGATTATGCTCCCCCCAGGACTTTCAACTTTTCCTGTCTTCTCTAAATCAGCTCCCTAGGGTTCACTCAGTTATATGATGACTTAACACTGATCGGGTTGAGTTTTCAAAGAGTCTCTCTTCAGGAAGGGTTCTGCTTCCTTCTGCCGTCTGCTAAGTACTGCACCTTAGCATGAAGTGAAGTTATTCAGGCTGCTGGATTTCTGGTCAACAATTTCCAGGAGTTCTTGATATGAAAGCCTCTTATGAATGCTGAACGTTTAAGGTTGATGGGGGTACCCACTGATTGAGAATATACACAATAAGTTATAAAAAGTTAATTCAGTAATTCCTTTAAAGAAATATGTATCCTTTTCATCCCATCAGCCCCCTACACAGTTTTACAAAGAGTAACACATATTTACTCAGTCTGTAGAAGGTATTATTTATCTGAGTCATGCTGAATGTTTTATTGGAAAGGGAATAAACATATAAATGCTTATATATAGTGTCTACTATGTGCCAGGCACTGTACTAAGTGCTTAATGAATTGTTAGCTTGGTTATTATTCCCATTTTACAGCTGAGGAAACTGGGCTGGAATTCACCAATTCACCTAGACTAAAATTTTGTTATCTTTGGTTACACCTGAGTTTTCCCAGTTGGCTGTGTCTGGCCCAGTATTTCATCTTATTATCTGCCCTGCCCTTCAAAGGCTGGATAGGTAACCCACAGGAACTGGTTTCTGAATGAGGAAATAGGAAGGGGAAAAATCTTAGTCCTAATTCAATACTTGGTTATTAATATAAGAGAAATAATCATTCCTCTCAGCATCATGATTTACACTTGTAATTGTCAGAGAAGGAAATTAAAATAGTTTGGCAAGATGAGTTAATTATGGTTGTTACTCCGCATACTGGATTTTTCTCTTCTCTGATAATTTCTGCTTTATGACTTTTCTGTTATTGATATTATAGGAATTTTTAAAATATACCGTTTGATTTATATAACTATTGCAAATTATTATGTGAACTACACAAAGCATGAGCTCTCCTCCTGGAATTTGTATATGAATTATGGATATCATAGCTTTCATTTTATTAGAGTTTCATGGCTGTTATATAGCTCTTTTCCAAATTTCATAAAAATTTAATAAAAAAATTTACCTATTATATTTTATATGAAATCATAAACTATCTTTGTTATGTTTTGTTGTTGCTCAGTCATTTCTGACTCTCTGTGACCCTATTTGGAATTTTCTTAGCAAAGTTTCTGAAGTGGTTTGCCATTTCCTTCTCCAGCTCATTTTATAGGTGAAGAACTGAGACAAATAGGGTGAATTGACTTGCCCAGGGTCACCTAGCTAGTAAGTCTCTGAGGCTGGGTTTAAACCCATGAAGATAAGTCTTCCTGACTTCAGGCCAGGCACTCTATCTGCTGTTCCACCTAACTGCTTTTCATTATGTTACCTTTCAATGTAAATGAAGAATATTTGTATTTGCATTAAATATCTGTAATTTCATTAGTGTGGGGACACTTTTCTCTCTCTTTTAAGGTACAGTCTCATTTATGGAGTTAGTGTGGCCAAACAAGTCATGCACGGTGTAAGCCTTTGATGAACTTATCTAGGCTTGTACAACAGATATACAACTCATTGATATTCGGTATTTGATATTTTTTCCAGGTTAGTAGGATCTGCAAGAGCTAGCCTTTGAGAATCTCATTAATTTTAAAGGCCTTTATAGGTGGACTTCTTCCTACTTTTTCAGTCTTATATCTTATTCCCTGCCCTGCCCCTGTCCCACCCTTACCCCACTGTGCCGTATAATCGAGTGACATTGACCTCCTTGCTGTTCTTCTCACTTACCCCTCCATCTCCTGACTGGAAATTATTATTGGCTGTCCCTCGTATCTGAAATTCTTTCTCTCATTCTCCCTTAAGTCCCACCTAAAATCTCATCCTCTATAAGAATTTGAATCTTCTCTTTGTAGCTTATCTCTGATTTATCCCATTCATCCATATATTCATATCCAAATATCCATATATCCAATTTATCTATGTATTTTGTCTACACATGATTATTTGCATGTTGTGTTTGTATCTCCAGGACTCAGTATAGTCTGTGGCACACATTAGGTGCTAAATAAACATTTGTTTGTCTTGATTTGACAGAAGAACTTTATGGACTTTAATGTGTCTACTGGTACATAAAAAATACATAGGTATAGCACTTCTCTCTCTTTCTCCCTAGTCTCATCTCCCTGCCTAATTCTAACAACCTTCTACCCTTCTTTGAGTCTGGACTTTCTTCAAGTGGTAACCCAGGCTTGAAAAGCTTTGGTGATAGAGAACCCATTACCTTTCAAGGCAGTACATTCCACTTTTGAGAATTTCCTCAGGAATCCAAGTCTAAGTCACTGGCCTGTAGTGAGCACATTCTATTCTCTTTCATTTTTTTTGAAAATTGGGACCCCATTTGCTGCCGTGTCTCCAACACACATGCATGTGTTATCTCTACTTATATACACATATATATGCCTATACATACATATAAATATTCATTATACATACATATATGCACATACTTCCATATCCAGGAGTTTCCTATACAAATGAAATTATTATTAAATATTTTTCCTTATACTGTGACTGAGTTTGCTTTCCCAGAATGTCTATCCATTATTTCTAGTTTTGACCTCTAGGACAAAGTATAAAAGAATCTAATCTCTCCCTTATGCCAGACACTCAAGTGCCTGAAAACTAGTCTCATTGTCCTTTTCTCCCTCTTTCCTTCTCTTTTCTTCTCTCCTTTCTTTTCTCCCTTCCCTGCTTTCCCTTCTTTCCCCTTCTATTTCCCTCTTTATCATACCCCCTATCTTCCCTCCTTTCTTTCTTCCCCCCTCTCCCTTTCCCTTTTTTCTTCCCTTCCCCTTTCCCTTTCTCCCTCTATCTTTCCTTCTGTCCCCTCTTCCCCATTGCCTCTCTCTTTCCCTCTTCTGTCTCTTTCCCTTTTTCCTTTCTCATCTCTCCTTCTCCTCTAGCCCCCTTTATCTTTCCCTCTGTCCCCTCTCCCTTCTCCCCCATTCTCTCTTTCTTTCTCTCTTCTGTCTCTTTCCTTTTTCCCTCTTGCTTCTGTTCCCTCCTCTCTCACTCTCTAAAAATCCAAATTTTTGTATTGGAAAGGATCTCAGTTGCCATCTGGTCCAATTCATATCCCGCCCCCAATTACCTACTTGGGCATATGTGACAAGTGGTCATCCAGCCTCTGTTTGAAGACCTCTGATGAGGGGGAAGCCCATTATCTTCAGAGATAGTCTAGCATACTTTGAGAAAACTTCAATTATTAAGAAGCTTTTTTTTTTTTTTAACCAACATGAAACCTAGTTTGTTTCTGCACCTTTCACTAACTGCTTTCGGTTTTGCCTTCTGGGACCTAGTTCATTTGACCAATGCTTGTATGACTCAAAGCCCTTTACCATTTTGGACTCTCTAGCTTACTTATGTCTTTCCAAAACTATAATGCTCAGGACTGAACACAATTCTCTGCATGTGTTCTGACCAGGGAAGAATAAAGCAGGAGTATAATCCCTTTGTACCTGGAAGCTATGCTTCTCTTAACATAACCCAATTCTTTTTTGCCTGCCAGATCACACCATTGACTTAGAGTGAGCTTGTAACTTAAACAGTCAGATCCTTTTCAGAGAAGACACGTCTCTTCCATTTTGTACTTATGAAAATGAATTTCTATGTGTAAGACAATTTACATTTATCCTTATTGAATTTTATCTTATTAGATTCAGCCTGATAGGTGTAGCTTGTCTGTCATCTAGTGTGTTAACTATTAGTCAAACTATCAGTAAGCATTTATTAAACATTGACTGTGTGGCAGGCATGGTGTTAGCTGCAGAGGAGGCAAATACAAAGAATGAAGCTATTCCTGCTCTCAAGGAAGTTATATTTTGGCTTTGCGCCATTTGCACATTTGATGAACATTCCAGCCACGCCTTTATCCATGACCATTATCCGTTGATAATGAGACCAAGCACTCTGGGGACTCCCTAGAAAACTCCTATCCCGATGAAATTGTCACTTGCCTACTGTTCAAGTCTAGCCATTTCACCCACTCCAAATTCAACAGCTTGTGCTATTGGTTATCCCACATTGCTCCATCTTTTCCATAAGAATAATGAGATCTTTTACCAAATGCTGTGCTAAGCTGCAGCTAAACTGTATTCTGCTGATGTAACCATTTATTAACCGTGTCAAAAAAGGAAATAAAGGCTAATCTGCCATGATTATTCTTGATGAAGTCACGCTGGTGCTTTGAGGTCACTTCCTTTTTTTTTTTTTTTGATATTCATTAACTATCTCTTTGAAAATACATTTGGGAATTCCCTCAGGAATTCGAGTCAAACTCACCGACTGTAGTTAGCAGATTCTACTCTCTTTCATTTTTTGAAAATTGGGACCCCATTTGCTGTTGTGTCTCCAGCACACATGCATGTGTGTATATTTCTCTACTTATATACACATATATATGCCTTTACATACATATAAATATTCATTATACATACATGTATACATACACTTCCATATCCAAGAGTTTCGTGTACAAATTAAATCAGAGGTCCAGCCCCAAACCCATCAATCTCTATCTCTCAATAACATGTATACATGTGTATGTACATAGGTGTATATGCACAAATGCATGTGTGCATATATATGTATATGTGTGTATATACATACATACTTATATATTTATTTATAGACCTATGCAACCCAACCCCCAGAAATATATGTATTCAATTTTATTCTAAGCTTGTTATTAATGAGAGTAGACAACTCCTATTGGGTAAACCACCTCTACCAATGCAAATTGGAGATGATGCAGCAATTTATGGTCTCAGGGCGTTGCCTGGGGCACTTAGAGGTTAAATGACTTGCTCAGGGTCCCACAGCCAGTAGTATTAGAGGCATTTGGACACATTATTCCTGGCTATTAGCCAGCTCAATATCCACAATACCCTGCCGCTGCCTGCCAGGCTCATTTCCTCTTTCCATATATACACCATATACAAATGTCTATTTATATACGTATGTAATTGTACAATACATATATAATTGTAAAAATTATAAAATAATGTATTTTGTCAATTGTGTCTGAGTCTTCCTGATCCCCTTTGGGGTTTTCTTGGCAGAGATACTGGAGTGATTTGCCATTTCCTAATCCAGTTCATTTCATAGATGAGGAAACTGAGGCAATCAGGGTTAAGCGACTTGCTCAGGATCACACAACTAGTAAATTTCTGAGGCTGGATTTGAACTCAGGTCTTCCTGACTCTAGGCCCAGCACTGAGCCACCTTGCTGCCCCCAAATAATGTATAAATCTCTCTCTATATATACACACAGTTTGATGAATTACATGCACATAGTCTGGTGTGTGTGTCTGTGTGTGTGTGTGTGTGTGTGTGTGTGTATGTGAGACTTTCTTCCTCCCAAACTATTATGTTCCCTTACATTATTGCCCAGCTCTGTTGTTTCCTTCTGGCTTTCTCAAAGGTAGCCTAATAAGGTACCTGATTACATAATATATGTATGCGAATGTGTATACATATATGGGTATATCAATGTATACATACATATGCTCATAGGCTATTTTTGAAAACCCAGGGAATCTAGCATTAAATAATACAATTGGGTTATATATGTATATGCATACGTATACACGTACTCACAAATATATTTGTATATATGTGTATTTTATATGTCTCTATATAGTATACACACATTTACATGCATTTTACATATATAATATATCCACAAATATTCACATAAAATTCACATATATACACATGTATATGCATGTGTGTGTTTACATATAGGTATATATGTATGTGTTTACATATATATATTTTACATACACACACACACACACACACACACACTCATACAGAATGCCAAGGTTTAGACCACTTCCTTCCTTCTTTAAGTAAACAAAACAAAACACTCCTGGCAATTATGAAGACGATTCAGAGATGCTAAAAGAATATATCTGGTTATCTGCTAGGGCTGTGAGCAGACCTCAAGGAAGTATGGCAGTTTTATCCAGACCTCCCTTTAGTTCTTGATAAATACCAGGGGAGCAACCTTGGTGACTAAGCTTTGCTTATAGTAGTTATTTACTTAGACTGATTCATGCTCCTGAGAACAGCAGCCTCACCCATGCTGGGCTGGGTGTTTACCAATGAGGCCTGAGGTGATATAAGCACCTTAATGCATGTGAGGTTGGCCTTAGGATCTTACGGAGGTCATCATTTTAGTGACTTTTTTAAAAGTATTCATTGAAGAGGTGGGTCTCTCTGGATTCTAAACTTGGGCCAGGAAGAGAATGTGTCAAAGGCTTGAGACTTGTTCTGATGTAGGTGGAGATGGGTGGTGGGAAGTATACTCAGTCTTTCCAGATTATACTCTATAGAGATATCCATACCTGTCAGAAGGACTAGATTCAGAATCTAGAGAACTAGGATCTATTGCAGGCTGTCTCACCAAAATGGGAGATTTGTTTGGCATCACTCCTTTGCTGTTAAGGCAGCATGGTACAATGGATGGAGAATGGGACTTCTAGGCCGGGACACCGTGAGTTTGACTCCTGCCTCTGACCCTTGCCATCTGTGGAAGCCTAGACAAGTAACTCGATGCCTCTGGGTCTTCATTTACTCATCTGTAAAACAAGAGAGTTAAATCCTGTGACTTCTGACATCTATTTCAGCTCTAAATCTATGATTCTATAAGCCTATCTTATGAAAGGAAATCTTATAAAAATTTGCCAACTTCAATAGGGTTATTGTGACTGTCGGCCCGGGTCATAATTGTGTGGAAGGACAATTCGAGTTCCTGCTTATTCCCATTTTGCCCATCTCCTCTCATCCTCCCAGATCCCCTACGTGCACCTCACATCCAGGGCCTACCTATTCTCTTCCCTGCTTCCTATTCTTATCATCTTAGCAAGATCAACTCCCAGATTCCTCCTTAAGACTCTGGCACAAATTACTGGTAATTGCTTAAAGGTTAATCTTCCCTTTCATACTGGAGTCTTCAGCTGAAACAGATTTTCTTGACAAGATGTAAGACTTCAACCAGCAGGATGGGAGGGAATAGAAAGGAGATAGGGCTGCAAAGTAGACTCCAAGCTAGCTTTCCAGCCCTATTTTGTACTATCCCCCTTCTTGCATGTGATGCTCAGGCAAATTGGATTCCTCCCCATTTACCATATTGCCCAGGACT
Organism: Vombatus ursinus; assembly: GCF_900497805.2. NCBI lineage: Eukaryota > Metazoa > Chordata > Mammalia > Diprotodontia > Vombatidae > Vombatus > Vombatus ursinus. Next base: position 82,893 of record NW_020954751.1, read on the forward strand.
TGCTTGCCTTTGTACATTCATGCCTGGTACCTAGAATGTCCTTCTTCCTTGTGTCTGCCTTCTAACAGTGCTTGGTATGGGGGCCACCTCCATGCGTGGCTCCCTGATCCACACCCCCATGCCCCTGAGATTTGCCCTCCTCAAATTTTTCTAGAACCTTTTGTTTGGATTCCTTTGATCCTATCACCTATCACCTTTGTACCATCCTTATTTTTGCATATATTGGATTCTTCCTAGTTGAGTATATGCTCCTTAAAGGCAGGGGCTGTGTCCAATCTATTTTTACATCCCCAAAGACAAGCACAGTGCCTTGAAAATAAAAGGCACTGGATAGATGCTCATTGAAATGAATCAGGGTCTTCCCCAACTCCCTTGATATTTCATTACAAAGATTCTCCCTACCCAGAATGCCAGGCTCCAGGTGTGAGAATCAAATGAGACAATGCTTGGGAAGACTCTGGAAGCAAGGGATTAATATTATTATTATTATTGTTATTATTCCTATTTATGGTCAGAAGAGGAGGCACCAGACCTATGTAGTGACTTAGGTACAGTAGACACTTAATAAATACTTATTGGTTGGTTGATAGATTTATTGATAAAACCCTCCTAAATGTATGTATCAGCAGTGCCAAGAATGGATATGCACATGGAGGGAATTTACATGGAAGACATACACAAAAAGAATAGATGTGGACAGGGGACACATATGGACTGGTACACATAAAGGGAACATTTATGAATAGTATGTATTCATGCCTCTGGCACTGCAGGGTCTCTGATGCCTTGTGATGATGCTTTTGTAATACTCTTTCTGAGTATACTTCCTGTTGGGCTTGGCATACCTCCAGTGGGTTTGTAATCTCTGCTGGCTTCACTGGTCTCATGGTTCCTGTACGGTGGCACTCCACTAATCTTGCGGTCACTACTTAATATTGCTCTGCTGATGATGTGATTGTAGTTTCCCTCTGCTACAAGTGTCTTGGTTTCATCTGGAGTCCTCAGTATACTATCTGTTAGACTTCTAAGCTCCCATTTGCTGGGGTAAAGTGACTAGAAAGCCTCTCCCTCATAAAGGTAATAAAATAGTCATAGTTAGAGGCTATTAATGCCTCCCCCCTTCAACTAAGGAGCCTACCACACAAACCCAACAAAATGCTTCCAGACTAAGATTATTGTGTCTTTTAAGTCCGTGTGTCATTGTACGACAGAACTCTCTGATTTAGGGTTAGAAATCCTCTACATCCTCTCTGGCTTGGCATACAAATGAATTTGAGTCAAAATAAAAGCCAACTGAAGGAATGAAGAATATTGTCTTCCAATCATCTTGCCCAAATCCGTGACTTAGTTGTGCATAAGAAATAATCCTCCCAAGTTTTAAACCACCATCTATCTATAGTACCTGCTTCATGGGACTGTGAACAACCAAGAAAATGTATGTGTGTAAAGCACTTTGCAAACATTATAGCCTGTACACACCAGTTATTATAGTTCTGCCCTAGTTATTTGCACATGGGTGCTTGGTCTGGCCAAGAAAATTGTAAATCAACCAAGGACCATTATCTCCTATTTCTTTTCAACTCCCTCATATTCAGGTAGCCTGGTTATAATGATCTTTAAATAGATATTAAGAGAGATAAAGCATTTACTAAGTTTGCTATGTGCTAGGCACTGCTCTGAAAACTGGAAATACAAATACAAGAAAAAAGAAAGATAGTTCCTGCCCTCAAGGAGTTTACATTCTAATACAGAAGGACAACATATAGAAGGAAACTTCTATGAGAATGTATAGGGGAGTGCTGGTGGTCCTGGGCATTATGGAATGGTCTGTATTTGAAAAGAAGAAATGAGTAGGGGAAGGGAAAAAGCATTTATATATAGCAGCTCCTACAGGCACTGTACCAATTGCTTTTAATAAATATTATCTCATTTGATCCTCACAACAACCTTGGTACTATTATTATCACCCCCAATTTACAGTAATAAACTGAGGTAGACAGAGGTTAAGTGATTTGGGCAAGCTTACCCAGCTGGTAACTGACTGAGGTCAGATTTGAACTCAGGTCTTCCTAAATTCATGACTCTATCCATTGTACCATCAGATCCCCTTCAGAACTTACTTCATGGAGCTGATAGGAAAGGACTGATCAAAGTACTAGGTGATTTTCGGGGACTTGATAGATATTCATTCAACCATTCATTCTTTCAGAAAGCATTATACACTCAAACCTGAATTTAAATTCAGGGAAGAGTTTATTGTGTCTTCTATGTGTTGTGTTAAAGCCCTTGGGGAGTTATAAAGCTTAGATAAGGATGGCTGACATTTAAATAGCTGACACTTCCATGGTGCTTTAACATTTTCTAAAACCATTTTACATTCATTATGTCATTTCATCCTTACCACAACCCTGCAAGGTATTTAATATTATTATCCCAGGTTTATAGATGAAGAGATTTGGGTTGAGAAAATTTCAAGGACTTACCCAGGGTCATACAGATGGAAATGTAGAAGGCGGGATTCAAACCCAGATCTTCTTGATTTTATGTGCGTTGCTCTATCCACCACTCCAAGTTGTCTGCTTCATGCTTCATACCCTCATAGAATTTAGATCCTGGGGTAGCAGGGAGGAAGCTGGGTGGAGGTGAGGGGAAGATGTGAGTACAGATTACTATAATGTACCACAATGTCCATAACAAGGCATGAGAAACATGCCCTCCCCCCAAAGTGCTTGGTAAGGTCTGAGATGGAAGGTTGTTTAAATCTTTCAACTTTCTCCTATATTGTCTAGCAAGGACACTAAGGAGGGTAGGGATGAGATTCAGGGATGATTGTATGGAAAAGGTAGCATTGGAGTTGTGCTTTAAAAGCTATATGGGAATTCAGGAGGCAACAGGGCCAGGGAGGGCATTCTAAGTAGAATGAGTAAAGGTAAGAAGGTGGGAGTAAAAATGGATGTAGTGGGGAAGACAAGGGCAGCTGGGTGGCACAGTGGATAGAGCACCAGCCCTGGAGTCAGATCTGAGTTCAAATCCAGCCTCAGAAACTTGACACGTACTAGCTGTGTGACTCTGGGCAAGTCACTTAACCCTGACTGCCTCAAAGAAAACAGAAAAGAAAAAAAGAAAGGAAATTAATGTAGTGGGGAAGAGAGCAGATGTGACTGGGGGGATTATAGAGTTCATGGAAGGAACGGTATAACATGATATAAGGTTGGAAACATAGGGTGGCTCCAGATTGTAGAGGAATCTGAACCCTAGGCAAAGGGCTCTGAACTTTAGAAGGGAACCACTGATGATTTTGGAGTGGAGAAGGGACATGACCAGATGTATACACAAAGAAGATTGTCCATCTAGGTTATGAAGGTTGCTTTGGAAGCAGCTGACAAAGGTGGGGATGGGGGAGACATTTTAAGTGATTATTGCAGTATTCCAAGTGGGTGATAATAAGAGCCTCTACTATCCTTTTTATTGTCCAAGGTCAAGTTCAGGTGCCATTTCCCTGATATAACCTCTAATTCTTCAGCTGGGTGTATTTTAACTTCCTTGGGCCTCTCTTAGCATTTTCTTCGTGTCTTTCCTATGCATTTATCCTATCATATTTTGTATTTGTATCAGCTCTCCTCCTAGACTGTAAACTCTGTGAGGGCAAGGTGTGTGAGTGCACATTATATTCATGCATACACATACACACACGCATGCATGCATGTATATGTTGTAGTTGTTCAGTCATTCAGTTGTGTCTGACTCTTCATGACCCCTTTTTGGTTTTCTTGGCAAAGATACTGGAGGGGTTTGCCATTTCCTTCCACAGTGGATTAGGCAAACAGAGGTTAACTTGCCAGGGGTCACATAGCTCGTGAGTGTCTGAGACCAGATTTGAACTCAAGTCTTCGTGACTCCAGGCCCGGTGCTCTATCCACTAAGCGACCTAGCTGCTTCCTATTTTACTCACACACACACACACACACACGTATATATGTATGTGTGTGTGATGCATGTGTGTGTACATACATACACATATATACAAACAGATATATATGTAATATGTATGTATATAAACACATACATACACACATAATTTGATTCTTGGTTTGATCATCTATTGCTTGTTGAATGAAGGAAGGAAGGAAGGAATGTCACATAGAACCTGACTAATATAAAGTTTGCTGATATTTTCATTAGTTGCTTCTCTCTCCCTTTATACACTATTAATCAGGGGTGTGCTGGAGTCAGCTCAGGTTGGAATTGTTAAATTTTTAGTGTGGGCATTTACACCTCAGAAATAGACAAATGCTACAAATTAGGGCCTGGTTTAATGTTTTGCTGATTGTCCAGGCTTAAGAAAGTGGTGAGAAAATGTTAATGATGCAGATTCAACTTAAAAGTGTGTCACGTGTCCATTCCTGTCCCCCCAGCTGGTTGTTAGACATTCACCAGCACTCTCCTGCTTTATTCTATGGAATAGAATTATGGCTTACAGATGGACTACTGCTAACGATGTCCTGGTAATGATGTCCTGGTGCTAAGTCACGATATTGACTCATATTTATATAGAAAACTGTACAGACCAAAATAGGAAGGGTTATCTTGGACACTGCCAGTGCCCTCCAGGGTGCCTTTGTTACCTAACATGGGAAAAGTTGAAAGGTTTAAAGACAAATTATGTTTCATAAAGGTGGCATGGTGAAGTGGAAGGAACCTTGGACTTGGGAGTCAGATGATGGAATGGAGAATACAGGGTTTTTGAATCTTGCCTTAATTTTTCTGTGATCTTGGGCAACTGGGCCATCATTTCCCTGTCCGTCAAGTAGGGGAGATTACCCTTGGGGTATCTGCTTCATTGGTTTGTTGTGGAGAAGCATTTTAAGGAACAAAACTTTTGAACTTTTAATTGCCATAGAAATGATACCTTATTATCTTTATATATCTTATTATCATTATAGAACATGCTGTTTAGTGAATTATTTTCAAATTTTATATGTGTATATATATATAATATAATATGTGACTCAACTAAATTATAATCTCCTTGAGGAAGCTAAAGGGCCCACTAGAATGATGATAGCCAATCTGATACTAAACTTAAAGGTTTCCTAAGCCCTTTCTAAAAATTATCTCATATCTTGGTATTGTCTGATGATATTTTGTATTATATTTGTATATCTCTATACATGTCTCGTCACCCCTATTAGAGTCTAAGAATTGGTAGGGGAAGAGAATAAGCATTTATATAGCATCTACTACATATCAGGCACTATACTAAATGCTTTTAACAAATATCTTATTTGATCCTCAGTAATCAGTAGAGCGCAGGATTTGTCATCAGTAAAACCTAGGTTCAAATCCCATCTCAGGCACTTAACAGCTGTGTGGCTCCAGCCAAATCAACTAATTTTTCTCAGCCTCAATTTCCTCATCCATAAAGAGGGAATGATATTGCCTGTAGCACTTACATCACAGAGTTGCTATGGGCCTCAAATGACATCATGCACATAAACTGTTTTGCAAACCCCAGAGCATGATAAAAATGCCAGTTATTATTACTGTAAATGCCTTAGGGGCAGGTGCAGTGTCTTGTTTATCTTTTTATCTCCCTTATGTATAGAGGACCTACACATAGTAGGTAATTATTGTAGGTTTATTGAATAAATGAAATTTTTAATGAGTATTTTAGTGGATTTTATTATTAGTGTTTGATTTTACATTGACCAAATTTCCCCCATATCTTTCCCCTCCCAGAGAACCATTCTTTATAACAAACGTTTAAAAAGACAAAAAGAAGATGAAAAACATTCAGTAAAACCAATCAAAACCTAGAAAAAGTCTGATGTTAAATGCAATTTTTCATACCTGTCAACCCTTTACCTCTTCAAAGGAATATAGTTGTTGTTCAGCCATGTCTGACTCTTCATGATCCCATTTGGGGTTTTCTTGGCAAAGATACTGGAAGGGTTTGCCATTTCCTTTTCCAGCTCATTTTCCAGATAAGGAAACAGAGGTGAACAGGGTTAAGTGACTTTCCCAGGGTTATGTAGCTAGTGTCTGAGGCCAGATTTGAACTCAGGAAGATGAGTATTCCTCATTTCAGGCCCACTTCTCTATACTGTGCCCTCTAGCTGCCCCTTCAAAGGAACAGAGGGAAGTATTTTCTCATTTATCTTCTTTGATGCTGCCCTTGTACTTTTGAATAAATGAATTTTTAAAAAATATTTAAAAATTTTTTTGTCAATATACTTTATTTTCCCCTTTACAGCATTTGAAAATTTTAACTTTTTTTAAGTTTTGAGTTCTAAATTCTCTCCTTTTCTCTAGCCCCTCCCTGACCCATTGAAAAAGCAAATAATATAATACTATCAATATACTTTAGCTGAAAATAACAATTGTAATTTCTTCATCTGAAAACTGCCTGTTCATATCCTTTGACCATTTCTCAGTTGAGGAACGATTTGAATTCTTATAGATTTGACTCAGTTCTCTATATATTTTAGAAATGAGGTCTTTATCAGAGACACTGGGCATAAAATTATTTCCCAGATTTCTGCTTTCCTTTGAATAAATGAATCATAACAGATGCTAGTAGAACCACTTGGTTAGTAACGGGAATTTGATAAGTGTTTTCCAGCTAACTAATTTATTAACTAATCTATAACTAATTAATCAAGCACAATTCCTTCTTTAGACTCTCAGTATCCCCCTATAGAGAACAACTTTCCCACTGCTACCCATTTCACAAATGTCCCAATCTCAGGTTAGGAGAGAATCTTAAATTGGTGACCGATCTTTTTGTCATGGCTAAGAATCAGAAATCAAAGGGATGCCCATCAATTAGGAATGGTTTAACAAGCTGTGGTATATGATTGCAATGGAATTATTGTGCTATGATAAATGACAAGCAGGATGATTTTAGAAAAACCTGGAAAGACTTAGACGAACTGATGCAAAGTGAAGTGAGCAGAAGCAGGACACTGTCACAGCAACATTATGCAATGAAGAACTTGGAATGACTTAGCCATTTTCAGCAATACAAGACAATTCCAAAGGACTAATGATGAAGCATACTATCTGACTCATGAGAAAGAACTGATATTGTTTGAATACAGACTGAAGCATGCTATTTTCACTTTTTCTTTCATTCTTTCTCTTTTTGGGTCTTCTTGTATAAAATAATTAATATGGAAATGTTTTACATGATTGTGCGTGTATAACCTGTATCTGATTGCTTACTGTCTCAGGGAGGGATAGAATTCGGAACTCAAAATTTAAAAAAATATTAAAATTTGTTTTAACATGTAATTGGAGGGGGGGAATAAAATATATTAAAAAAATTGGTGGCTGAGCCAAGCATAAAACTAGGGAGTAGGAACTGCAATCCTCCCACCCTACCGAAAACTCCCTCATAATTAATGTAATTTTTCAGAGAACAAAACAGTAGCAATAGTCTTTAGGAAGACAGTATCAGGTGGAATGTAAGCTTTTTGGATAGCAGAGAGTGGTTTATTTTTAAGACCTGTGTTCAGATCCAGCCTCAGACTCTTATTAGCTGTGTGACCTCGGACAAGTACTTAACCTCATCTGTAAAAATGGGTATAATAGCACCTCTACTTGTCAGGGTTTCTGTGAAGATAAAATTAAATAATATTTATAAGCTGCTTAGAATAGTACCTGGCACATAGTGGGCACTATATAAATGCTAGCTGCTATTATCATTGTTGTTTTTGTTATTGTTGATTTGTATACCCTGTACCTAACACAGAGCCTGGCACACAGTAGGTGCCAATAAATGTTGCTTGCAATGAGTTGGGTGGTTTTAGTTAAGCTGACCCTAAAAATGGCCCTGGCAGTCATCTGAGTTAACACACTCCAAATGTAATCACACTGTAGAAAGAAACACCTCTTTGGCAAATAGAAGTCAGAAGCAATTGAATCTCCAGAAGTTTCATTGAAATGCTGAAAAACAATTTGCTTCCCTAAAAGTTTATTTCCCTTTCAGGCAATGGCAGGGGAACATCATGGGAAATATAGCTACTGAATCTGTATGTAAAGTGAGACCCCCTTGAAATAAATGAGTGGCTAGGCATTAGTGATTCAGCGTGTAATTAAAATGTGGGGACATATGACACCTTTCCTTGCATGTAAGAAGTATATTCCAATTTAGTTCATTATTGAATATAATTCTCAGGTTAGAGTTTTCAAAATTACTTTAAAAGTAAGGTTAAGAATAAAGAACCCCCTTTTGGGGGTTATTTTCATTTTTAAATTATCCAGGAGACACACATTGTCTATCTTATCTGTCTTATCTATCTATCTATCTATCTATCTATCTATTTATCATCTATCTATTTATCATCTATCTATTTATCTATCTATCATCTATCATCTATCTATCTATCTATCTATTTATAATCTATCTATCTATCTATTTATCTATCATCTATTTATAATTTATCTATTTATCTATCTATCTATTTATCTATCTATTCATCTATCTAGCTATCTATCTATTAATCTTCTATCTATCTATTTAGCTATTTATGTATCTATCTATATATTTATCTATCTATTTATCTATCTATCATCTATCTATCTATCTACCTATCTATTTATAATCTATCTATCTATTTATCTATCTATGTATCATCTATCTATCTATCTATCTATCTATTGATTCCTATATCTGCCTCTTCCTCTTTCTGCCTTTTGGCAATTTCATTGCTCATCATATGCTAAAGTTGTCTAGCACGAGATCCTAAAGAATAGTTCTGTGGTACATTCAAATATAAGTAGTGGATAGAGATTTGGGTCTGGAGTCAGAAAGACCTGGGTTCAAATGCTTCTTCTGACCTCCCCAATTAGCTGCTTCTCTGTCAAATTCCCCTCAACTGCTGTTCAGAATTTCCTCTTTTCTCCTCAAGTCTTCCAGGTACTTTCCCTCCTCCCTCTCTTCCTCCCTCTCCTGTCTCCTTATCCTCTTGCTGCTGCCCTAGTGGATTTTCCCCCTTCAATCCATCCTCCTCCTGATCCATTCAATCCGTCCTCAAGTTCAGATTTGGTCACATCAGTCCCTTGTTCAAAAGATTCTGAGGACTTCCTGTTCATGGCTTCTAGTCCAGGTGTTTTTAACCTTTTTGGTGTCATTGCTTCTTTTGGCACTCTAGTGACGCCTATGGATCCCTTCTCAGAATAGTATTTTTAAATTCACAAAAGAAAAACACGTTAAGATCATAAAGGGAACCCAATCATTTTGAAATCATTATCAAATAATTTTTAAAAAAAGTTCACAGATCCCAGGTTAACAACTCCTGTTCTAGCATAAGAAACTCTTCTGTTTGGCACTGAATGTTCTCCCTGGCCTGGTTGTAGCCCACCTTTTAGACTTAATATATATTATTTCCCTTCACATGGTCTACGGTCAAGCCAGACTAATGAAACCTGGCTACAGATAGCATTTTTTGCTATTGCTCTTACAGGATAGTCCATTTTCAGTCTCTGTCTTGTCTTCGTTCTTAGAATATACCTCATTAGCCTCTTAGAGGCCTGGTGATTGTTCAGTCTTTTCAGCTGTGTCCAACTTTTCATGATACCCATTTAGTGTTTTCTTGTCAAAGATACTGGAATGGTTTCCCATTTACTTTTCCAGCTCATTTTGTAGATGTGGAAACTGAGGCAAACTGGGTTAACTGACTTGCCCAGTGTCACATAGCTAGTAAGTATCTGAGGCTACATTCGAACTCTACCTGACTCCTGGCACTCTATCCACTGCACCAGCTAGCTGCCCCTATATCTTAGAAGCCCTAGCTTCCTTGAAAGCTCAGCACAAGTTCCAACCTCCTGAGGCCTTTCCTTACCCTCCCCAGATTTTAGTCTCCCTACCCCCACTCCCAATTGCTCTGCATTGGTTTCGTATATGTTTTGTATTTACTTTTCTATGTACTCATGACTTCTTTCATTAGATTGTAAGCTTCTGAGAAGGAGGGATTGTTTCATTTCTGTCTCTAGCACTTAGCACAGTGCTTGGGATATGGTGGAGTTTAGTAAATGTTTGTTGAGTGAATGAATAAAATGAATGAATGAAAGTGAATGAAACTCTCTGAGCCTCAGTTTCCCTATCTGTAAAACAGACATGATAATACCCACAGTTCTGACTTCACACAGTGATTCCTAGGCTCAAATGAGATAATGTATTTGAAAAATGCTTTGCAAACCTTAATACTTAAACGTATCAGCCATGATGATGATGATGATGATGGTGATGATGATGAGGATGGTGGTGGTGGTGATGATGATAATGGTGGTGGTGATGATGATAATGATTATGTCTGGAGGGAATGGACAAAGAAGCCTCCACCTGGGATGTTTGTGTATCTGAAAATTTCAGGATGGTCACTGCCTTGGCATAAGAAAGGAGGAAAAAAGAAGAGGTGATATTCAAAGTGGTCCATTTTGATGCTTCTTTAATGAACTTTAATGCAAGGCAGCATAATGTAGAAAAAACACTAGACTTAAGACCAGGAGAGTCATCTTCTAATAGTTGACGTTTAAAATGTTTTGTAGCTTACAAAGAATTTTATATCATGTCATGTTCACAATAACCCTGGGCTTGGTAGTATAAGTATAATTTTTCTCATGTTAAAAATGAGGAAACAGAGGCTTGGGAAGGGGAAGTGTTCATTTTCACAACTAGTGATAGAGCTAAGATTTGAATCCAGGTCTTGTGACTCCAAATCTAATGTTAGTTCTGCTGCAAACAAGCTATGTGACCTTAGGAAAATTCCCTTCATTTCTCTGGATTTGTTTCTTTGTTGAATGCTGGAGTTATCTTAGAAGACTCCAAGGTCTGAGGATGAATTTTAAGGTCCTTTCTAGCTCTGACATTCTAAGGCTGTTATGACCCAGGAAGGGATCATAGATGGCATTGGAAGAGATCTCAGAGGCCATCTAGGCTAACCCTCTCATTTTATAGATGAGAAAATGAAGCATAGGGAAGGGAAATGATTAACCCAAGGTATATGAGTGATTACTGTCCGAGGCAGGATTTGAGCTCAGGTGCTTTAATTCCAGAGCTATCATACTCTATATGATATAGCCTCCCATTAGCAAAAGGAGATGAGGAGAAATATAGCACCAGACTCCAGAAGCAAGATGCTCCTCACTTATCATGTGGCATTGGTGGTGACGGGTAAGTTTGCTCTTCATTCTTTGAAGAACGGCATCTTCTCAATAGTATGTGGGGGATAATGATTATAGGTATTGCTATTCACAAGGTCATGGATTTAGAGCTGGAAGGGACCTAAGAAGTCATCTAGGTCAATTATTTTATTTTAGTAAGGGAGGACACTTACTAGCTGCGTGTCCCTGGGCATGTCACTTAACTCTGATTGCCACAGGGGAGAAAAAAAAAGAAGTGAAGACACCAAGGTGAGGAGAAGTAAGTCAATCAATCAACATTTATCAAGCACCTACTATGTGCCTGGCACTGTGCTAAGTGTTAGGAAAGTAAGTGGGAGAGCCTTGTGCTCACCCCGCTGGTTTACATATGACCTCGTCAGGGCATAAATAGCTTTCTATCCCTCATCTTGCTAGGGGCCAGTAGTCCAACTTGTTGTCAAGGGGCAATAAGGGAACTTGTGGATTTACCTAATCATAAATTAGCTCTGAGCCCCCAGTCCTGATCACACTCTACCTACTTTGAATTTGCCGTATTTCAGTTAACCCTGATCATAAGATCATGGCAGAATGAGTTTGCTCTTCATATAACAACAACAACAGCAACAACAACAAAATAATAACAATAGCTAACATTTACATGATGCTTATTATGTGCCAGGCACTGTGCTAAGCAATTTACTATTAATATCTTGTTTGATCTTCACAACAATCCTGGGAGGTAGGTGCTATTATTATCCCCATTTTATAGATGAGGAAATTGTGGCAAAGAGACTTGCCTAGTGTCACACAGATGGTAAATGAAGTCAGATTTGAACTCGGGTCCTCCTGACTCCAAGGCTGAGCTTTACCCACTGTGCCATCTAGCTCCCCCATTTCTTTAAATTCTTAAAGCATATAATAATTACGGGGAGGTGGTAAGGGGGGGAGTCAAGATCACCCAGTTATAGTTAATAGGGGGAAAAGAGAAAGGCAGATGGACATGCTGTGCAGGTAGAGTCTCATGTCTTAATCTTTGTAGAACCATTATAATTCTTAAATTCTCAGGTTCAGAAACTTTCTTTTATCAGTTTACTCGAGGGGTGATTAGGCTCTGGGAAAATGATTCATGTTGACCAAGCTCCACAAATCACTGATAAACTAGCATGCCAATCCATTAATTAGCAAAGGCAGGTACACTCAGCCTGGGAACCAGAGCCACTGATTGTTATAGGAGTTTCCTCCTGGAAAAAGACTTTCTTGTGTACATTAGGGGAGATACAAAATTTAAATAAGTTGAGTTTTGGGCCTTCATGAAACTTATAGCCTATCAATATTAAAGCAGAAAATGCTAGGGATGATTTAATCCAACCACTTCATTTTACAGGTGTGGAAACTGAGATGTGACCCAGGTCAAGTCACTTCATCTCTATGGACTCAGTTTCTTCATCTTTAAAATAAGTTTGGGCAAAGTCCCTTCTAACACCAAATCCTAAGGTTACAGGACCAAAGAAATTGAGAGATTTGCTCATGCCAGCTAGAAATAGATCCAAGATCAGAAGACAGGTCTCTTGACTCTTCTTTCCTTCATTCTACCCTTATGAACAACGCTTTTTAAAATTTTCTTGATGGAAAAATGTTTTAAAAACTAGTGAGAATTGGACTGGCCTAGGATAAAGACACATTTCTATTCACTTTCCCATCTGGGGCATGTGATGTAGGGTTCTGTTAACTGCCATGAATAAGCAGCTGTGCAATCTAGAAGCCAGCTAGGTAGAGGCAGTTACATTTCAAACAGTGATATGGAGAAGGGAGAGAGAATGTAGGCAAAGGTCATTAGCTGGGAAGGAAACACCACAGTATGGGACAGACTGCCAGGAACCTGCCTCCCTATAGCATCACAGACCCTGGAGGTTTCAAGCCAGTTGAATTTCTGCTGGGGACATTATTCCTGCAAATAATAGGAACAGTACTTCTGCCCCTGCTTACCTACTGTCCACAGAGGTGGTGAGTAAGACAAATTTTTAAATTGATGAGGAGCTTGGGGTGCCTGGGGGTTGGGTGTTCTATATAGACAAGTATGATTTATTACTGGAATCCTAATCAGTGGCATCTCATTGCTCTTCTCCCTTAGACTATACCAGAGCTAAACTAGCACTGATTGTTTTTTGACCTAGTCTTGGAGGTGTTTTGTCTAAATTTAGATTGGCTAAATCTCAAGTTGGGTAGGGACATACAATGGCAAGAATATTGATTCTGGAGTCACAGAAACTGGCTTAGGATCCTAGTTCTATTACTTTCTACCTGTGATACCCTGGGTAAGTCATTTAACTTTTCAGGGGTTCAATTTCCTCCAGCTGTAGAACCAAGTGGGTGGCATGGTTAGAATTTTTGTTGTTCAGTTGTTTCAGTTATATCTGCTTCTGTATAATCCCATGTGGGGTTTTCTTGGCAAAGATACTAGAGTGGTTTGCCATTTCCTCCTCCAGCTCATTTTACAGATGATGAAACTAAGGTAAACAGGGTTAAATAACTTGTCCAGGGTGACAGAATTAGTAAGTGTCTGAGGCCAGATTTGAACTCAGGAAGAAGAATCTTCCTGGTGCTCTATCCACTGTGCCACTTAGCTGCCCTTGAATAAATGATCTTTAAACAGTTAGAACTAGAGAGGGGGCGCTTAGGTCTTTTCTCCAAGACACCAAAGTTTAGTGTGTTCTGATAACACTTACCCTATTTCAAAAGAGTTTAATATTTAGTTAGAAAAATTAAAGGAGGAAGTTTCCAGATATCCCACCTCTTCCCCGCACCCCCAGCTGTTATACCCCTTCCATCCACCCCAGAGCCCCAGAGGGTCTTTCTCCAACTCCCCCTTCTCCACAATTTATCTAAAAAAGTTGACTTTAGGATGGTTTTATTATGCTTGCACTACAGCATATTTTGTCAAGCTTTCCCTAGGGTTGTACCTGCTAGATATAGGTCAGATTCTGATGTCCTTCCCAGTCCTAAATTGTATGATCCTCTTCTTTAATAATAGCTAGCATTTATATAGCATGTAAGGTTTGTGAAGTATTTTACATATGTTTGATCCCCTCAATAGTCTTATTTTGCCTCAGTTTATAACAGACTCTGTTTGCCTCAGTTGCTTCAACTGTAAAATGGGGATGATAATAATAGCACCTACCTCACAGAGTTGATGTAAGGATAAAATGAGATGCTATTCATAAAAGTGCTCAGCACATTGCCTGGCACATAGTAAGTGCTATACAGATGCTTATTCCTTCAGCCCTTCCCCTTACATGGTGTGGTTGTTATTTAGTCATGCAAGACTCTTCTTGAGCCTATGTGGAGCATAGCACATCAGTGCTGTCCGTGAGGTTTTCTTGGCAAAGATACTGGAGTAGTTTGCCATTTCCTTCTTGAGGAGATGAAGGCAAAAAAAGGTTAAGTGATTTGTCCAGGGTCGCATAGCTAGTGTCTAAGGCTGGATTTGAACACAGATCTTCCTGACTCCAGGATCAGTGCTCTATCCATTGAACCACCTAGCTGCCTCTTCCCCTTTATAAGGTGGATGCTATTATTATCTTCATTTTACAGATGAGAAAACGGAAGCTAAGAAAGGTTAAGTGATTTGCTCAGGGTCTTTCAGGTAGTGATTGTCTGAGGAGCAGTTTGAACCCAGAGATTCCTGACTTCAAATTCATTACTCTACCATGCCACACTACATTATACCTTTCTCATAAAGAGCACATGAGCAGAATTCAAGAGACTTGTCTTGCCTTTGTCACTCATGAGCATTGAGCAAAGCCATTCAATCTTTCCGCATCTTCTCCCTGTCTTTATTGGTCAAATGGGAAAAATGTCCTCCTCTCCTAGTTTCCAGTGCCTCTCCCTAAAGATGACCATGTATTTATGTTGTGAATATTTGTTCTGTACTTACTTTCATATACTGTTCTGTGTATATATTGTCTCCTCTTCTAAAATGTAAGCTCCTTGAAGGCAGGTACTGTTTTATTTAAGTCTTTGAATCCCGGGGGCCTAGCATAATGCCTGGTTTATAGTAAGTGATTAGTAACTACTTACAGATACAGCAATGGATTGCTACCTTTCACAGGGTTTCTTAGAGGATTCAAAGTATTGGAAAAACTTTTTGGAACATCAGAAACACTGTACAAAAGTAAAGGATTCTGAGTTGCTTCCTTGGGGATAGTTACACATACTTCATTTTACATAACAATCCTGACCACTTTGGAGATTTAGGGTTTAAAATAGGGATAAAAAGTGATTTATCCACCAAGGGGCATTCCACTTTTATAGATATAATATCTATTATTTCTCTACTTTAATTATGTGAATTAGGATATAATAAGGTTCTTGTTTCATTTGGGGTATCACAGAGGTATGTTGATCAATATTTAACAACTAGCTTTCAAAAAATGGTGCAAGACACACTTCTAATATTAATCTGCATTATTAATATTTTCTCCATTACTTTCTTTAGTCTAGAAAATCAATAAAATCAACTCTGATTTATAGCATTTGCTGATTTCTGAGGTATTAATACTCACACTGAAAATTTAACATTTGATCTAGTGAGCTGGTAGGAGCTGGCCCCAAGCACACCTCTGGATGTGCATCACCATTGCTGACATTGATAGAATGTTAAGAACACAAGACTGGAAATCAAATGTTGATTCTAGTCTAAGGCTCCATCACTTACTAGCTATGTGATGACATACATTCTATTTCCTCCCTCTAAGCCTCGTTTTTTTTTTTTTCCCTCTGCAAAATGAGGGGATTGTACTAGTACCTTCCAAAACAACTCATGGGCTACTGTAATGGACTTAGGCAAAATTTCCCTAAAGGATTTTTTGTTGTTGTTCTGTCATTTTAGTCATGTCCAACTCTTCATGACTCCATTTGGGCTTTTCTTGGCAAAAATACCGGAGTGGTTTGCCATTTCCTTCTCCAGCTCATTTTACAAAAGAGGAAACTGAGGTAAACAGGGTTAAGTAACTTACCCAGGGTCACACAGCTAGTAAGCATCTGAGGCCATATTTGAACTCAGGAAGATGTGTCTTTCTGACCTCAGGCCTGGTACTCTATTCATTGCACCATCTAACTGCGTCTAGAGGACTTAGGATTTCTTATAAAAAGAAGCTTTTCCATCTATCAAGCTGATTTGCTCTAAAGAAATGAGGACTTCCTCTGAAAGGAAGCTTTTCCTTCTCCCCAGCTGAAAGCCAACTCCTTTTTACTTCCACACATTGCTTCTAGGGCCTGGCAGAGCAGGTAGAATCCCTTAAAAGTTGCTTGGGGTGATCAACGAGATGGCAATAATGTACTTTCCTTATAGAAGGGATGAAACTGCCAGTGATTGCTGGAGTCATTTAGAAACAAATTGAATGAAATCTCAAAAAATGAACTGGCTAGAATGATGGAAGCAAGGACTTGAAGGGCTATAATTGTGCCTCGAATCTCTAAATTTGTAAGAAAAGACTCACTGTAGACAGGCTGCCCTATAAAGCTGCCACACAAACTCCTCCAGACTAGTGGTGGATTAAACTGACTTGATGGATGAGGTTTCAATCTGACGTTCTCACTGCAGAACCTGGAGGAAAGCAGATCCCTTAGATTTCTGCTGGGGAAGATTGAACTGACAGCTTTTGTCTACAGCTTGTGCTACTGATGCCCTCGAATCGTTTGTAAAGAATCAATCAGAGGTGCCCCATCATTATATTTTAACTTCCAAATGATTTTAGAACTTCATTGGACTATGCTAATTAAAATTTTTGTCTTGGAAATAATCACTTTGGATTAAGCCAACTCCCCCCTCCTCCTTTCCCATTGTTGGCTATTAAGGAAATTTGACATTTAAAGGAGACAAGAATCCCTGTGGACAGCTAGGTGGCACAGGGGATAGAATGCCCAGGCTGGACTCAGGAAGACTCTTCCTGAGTTCAAATCACATCAGCCCAAGGACAAATCTACATGTCATTTAATTGTGACAGCTTTTATGTGCTCTGAAAAAAAAAGGTGGAAGAATTGAGGAGCAAAATCTGTTTTTCTTTTTTCCTGACATCACTCAAGGACTCAATGGATATCTATCTAATCTATGTGTGTATGTATCTATGTATCTATCTATGTATCTATCTATGTATCTATCTATGTATCTAT